>NW_010367880.1:0-1275 GCF_000414095.1 Morus notabilis | reverse complement strand
ATCTTGATTTACTGCCAAGGAGAGTAACACTCGAACTGTGTTTAGTTTGACCACCGGTGCGAAAGTCTCTTGATAATCAATTCCGTAGGATTGGGTGAACCCCTTTGCCACAAGCCTTGAACCTAACCTGTCTACACTTCCATCAGCCTTGTACTTGATAGTGAAAATCCATTTGCACCCAACCGGATTTTTACCTGGTGGTAATGGTGTCAGGACCCAGGTATTATTGTTCTCTAAGGCCCGAACCTCCACTTCTACTGCTTTCTTCCATTCCGGCCTCATAAGAGCCTCCTGAATAGATTCAGGCATTTTGACACCAGATTCGTGACAAATGCCTTGTAGGATGGAGACAATTTTCCATATGCAACATATCTCTGAATTGGATGTTCAGTGCATCCACGGACCCCTTTCCTATGAGCAATGGGCAGATCTGAATCATTAATCATAGGAGCATGAGTATAAGGAGGAGAGGAATCCATACCATTGTGAGTGTCAGATACAGTAGGATTTGGTTCTTGTGATTGAAAGCACTGAGTTTGCAGAGGTTCTTCAGTTTGCTCTGTTGTTCTTCTCCTTCTGTAGACACGAAGTGCAGTATTATTAGGATCAAGTTGCAACGGATTTTGGGATGTTTCTGTGATAGGCTGCCTAGGAACGGATTGAACAGTGGTAGGACTATGAACAAGAGCAGAAACAGTGGCTGAACTGGGATTTAAAGGCTGTTCGGCTAGAGCATGAACAGTGACGGCTGAACTGGGATTTTCAAACACAGATTGATTGTCATGAAGAAGATCCCAAATCTGATATTCCTTGGAACTCTCCCCTTGAATGTCGGATTTGGGAAAGTATGATTGACTCTCAAAGAATGTGACATCCATGGAATTGTAGACTTTCTTGGTAAGAGAAGAGTAACATTTATAACCTTTTTGATGGGAGGAGTAACCAAGGAATATACACTTAAGTGATTTTGGATCGAGTTTGGTACGATGATTGTGATAAATATGGACAAAGGAAGTGCAGCTAAAGACTCTAAGTGGAAGGTCAGAAGTAAAAGTAAGAATGTGAGGGTGTATTATGGTGAGGACTTGACGAGGTGTTTGGAATTTCAAGACCCGGCTTGGCATCCTGTTGATGAGATAGGTGGCTGTGAGTACAGCCTCCCCCCAAAAATGTGTTGGGACGTTATTTGTGAACATATTGGCACGGGCTACTTTTAGTAAGTGTCTATTTTTCCTCTTAGCCACTCTGTTTTGTTGTGGGGTGTCCACACAAGAA
>NW_010367879.1:49768-50468 GCF_000414095.1 Morus notabilis | reverse complement strand
ACTGCTGCTACTGCTACTACCTGCTGCTACTACTACTGCTACTGCTACTGGTACTGCTAGTGCTATTGCTGCTGCAACCGCTGCTGCTGCTGCTACTACTACTACAACAACTACTACCGCTACTGCTACTGCTACTGTTACTGCTACTAGTACTACTACTACTACTACTGCTACTGCTGCTGCTGCTACTAGGACTACTAGTACTACTACTACTACTACTGCTACTGCTGCTGCTGCTACTAGGACTACTAGTACTACTACTACTACTACTGCTACTGCTGCTGCTGCTACTAGGACTACTAGTACTACTACTACTACTACTGCTACTGCTGCTGCTGCTACTAGGACTACTAGTACTACTACTACTACTACTGCTACTGCTACTGCTACTGCTACTGCTACTGCTATTGTTAGTTTTATGACTGCCACCGCTGTTGCTACTAATACTAATACTTCTACAACTACTACTACTTCTACAACTACTGCTACTACTACAGCTACTGCTACTGCTACTGCTACTGCTACTGCTGCTGCTACTGCTACTGCTACTGCTACTGCTACTGCTACTGCTACTGCTATTGTTAGTTTTATGACTGCCACCGCTGTTGCTACTAATACTAATACTTCTACAACTACTACTACTTCTACAACTACTGCTACTACTACAGCTACTGCTACTGCTACTGCTACTGCTACTGCT
>NW_010367879.1:49547-49724 GCF_000414095.1 Morus notabilis | reverse complement strand
TCCCACTCTGTTTCCGGCTGCTGCTGCTACTGCTGCTGCTACTGCTACTGCTGGTGCTGGTGCTGTTACTGCTACTGCTGCTACTGCTGGTACTGCTGCTGCTGCTCCTACTACTGCTGCTACTGTTGTTGCTATTGTTGTTGCTGCTACCGCTGCTGCTACCTCCACTTCTGGTGG
>NW_010367879.1:43688-49253 GCF_000414095.1 Morus notabilis | reverse complement strand
TGCTGTTGCTGCTCCTGCTCCGGCTGCTGCTGCTGCTACTGCTGCTGCTCCAACTACTACAATTGCTACTGCTACTGCTGCTGCTACTGCTGCTGCTACTGCTGCTGCTACTGCTACTGCTACTGCTGCTGCTACTGTTACTGCTACTGATACTGCTACTGCTACTGCTACTGCTGTTCCTGCTACTGCAACTGCTACTGCTACTGCTGCTGCTACTGCTACTACTACTGCTGCTACTACTTCTCCTCCACCCGCTACTCCTGCTACTACTACTGCTACTGTTCCTACTGCTACTACTCCAGCTGCTACTACTTCTCCTCCACCCGCTACTCCTGCTACTACTACTGCTACTGTTCCTACTGCTACTACTCCAGCTGCTACTACTTCTCCTCCACCCGCTACTCCTGCTACTACTACTGCTACTGCTGGTGCTGGTGCTGCTATTGCTACTGCTGCTGCTGCTGTTGCTACTGCTGTTGCTGCTACTGCTGCTGCTACTGCTACTGCTGCTGCTACTGCTACTGTTGTTCCTACTACTACAATTGCTACTGCGACTGCTGCTGCTACTACTGCTACTGCTGCTGCTACTGCTACTGCTGGTGCTGGTGTTGCTATTGCTACTGTTGCTGCTGCTGCTGCTGCTACTGCTACTGCTGTTCCTACTACTACAATTGCTACTGCGACTGCTGCTGCTACTACTGCTACTGCTGCTGCTACTGCTACTGCTGGTGCTGGTGTTGCTATTGCTACTGTTGCTGCTGCTGCTGCTGCTACTGCTACTGCTGTTCCTACTACTACAATTGCTACTGCGACTGCTGCTGCTACTACTGCTACTGCTGCTGCTACTGCTACTGCTGGTGCTGGTGTTGCTATTGCTACTGTTGCTGCTGCTGCTGCTGCTACTGCTACTGCTGTTCCTACTACTACAATTGCTACTGCGACTGCTGCTGCTACTACTGCTACAACTACTGTTACTACTGCTACTGCTACTACTATTGCTCCTACTGCTACTACTACTGCTACTACTACTACTGCTGCTACTGTTGATACTGCTGCTGCTACTACTACTACTACTACTACTGCTACTGCTGCTGCTACTGCTACTGCTGGTGCTGGTGCTGCTATTGCTACTGCTGCTGCTACTGCTGCTGCTCCAACTACTACAATTGCTACTGCTACTGCTGATGCTACTGCTGCAGCTACTGCTGCTGCTACTGCTGCTGCTCCAACTACTACAATTGCTACTGCTACTGCTGATGCTACTGCTGCAGCTACTGCTGCTGCTACTGCTGCTGCTCCAACTACTACAATTGCTACTGCTACTGCTGATGCTACTGCTGCAGCTACTGCTGCTGCTACTGCTGCTGCTCCAACTACTACAATTGCTACTGCTACTGCTGATGCTACTGCTGCAGCTACTGCTGCTGCTACTGCTGCTGCTCCAACTACTACAATTGCTACTGCTACTGCTGATGCTACTGCTGCAGCTACTGCTGCTGCTACTGCTGCTGCTCCAACTACTACAATTGCTACTGCTACTGCTGATGCTACTGCTGCAGCTACTGCTGCTGCTACTGCTGCTGCTCCAACTACTACAATTGCTACTGCTACTGCTGATGCTACTGCTGCAGCTACTGCTGCTGCTACTGCTGCTGCTCCAACTACTACAATTGCTACTGCTACTGCTGATGCTACTGCTGCAGCTACTGCTGCTGCTACTGCTGCTGCTCCAACTACTACAATTGCTACTGCTACTGCTGATGCTACTGCTGCAGCTACTGCTGCTGCTACTGCTGCTGCTCCAACTACTACAATTGCTACTGCTACTGCTGATGCTACTGCTGCAGCTACTGCTGCTGCTACTGCTGCTGCTCCAACTACTACAATTGCTACTGCTACTGCTGATGCTACTGCTGCAGCTACTGCTGCTGCTACTGCTGCTGCTCCAACTACTACAATTGCTACTGCTACTGCTGATGCTACTGCTGCAGCTACTGCTGCTGCTACTGCTGCTGCTCCAACTACTACAATTGCTACTGCTACTGCTGATGCTACTGCTGCAGCTACTGCTGCTGCTACTGCTGCTGCTCCAACTACTACAATTGCTACTGCTACTGCTGATGCTACTGCTGCAGCTACTGCTGCTGCTACTGCTGCTGCTCCAACTACTACAATTGCTACTGCTACTGCTGATGCTACTGCTGCAGCTACTGCTGCTGCTACTGCTGCTGCTCCAACTACTACAATTGCTACTGCTACTGCTGATGCTACTGCTGCAGCTACTGCTGCTGCTACTGCTGCTGCTCCAACTACTACAATTGCTACTGCTACTGCTGATGCTACTGCTGCAGCTACTGCTGCTGCTACTGCTGCTGCTCCAACTACTACAATTGCTACTGCTACTGCTGATGCTACTGCTGCAGCTACTGCTGCTGCTACTGCTGCTGCTCCAACTACTACAATTGCTACTGCTACTGCTGATGCTACTGCTGCAGCTACTGCTGCTGCTACTGCTGCTGCTCCAACTACTACAATTGCTACTGCTACTGCTGATGCTACTGCTGCAGCTACTGCTGCTGCTACTGCTGCTGCTCCAACTACTACAATTGCTACTGCTACTGCTGATGCTACTGCTGCAGCTACTGCTGCTGCTACTGCTGCTGCTCCAACTACTACAATTGCTACTGCTACTGCTGATGCTACTGCTGCAGCTACTGCTGCTGCTACTGCTGCTGCTCCAACTACTACAATTGCTACTGCTACTGCTGATGCTACTGCTGCAGCTACTGCTGCTGCTACTGCTGCTGCTCCAACTACTACAATTGCTACTGCTACTGCTGATGCTACTGCTGCAGCTACTGCTGCTGCTACTGCTGCTACTCCTACTACTGCTGCTACTGTTACTGCTACTGCTACTGCTACTGCTGTTCCTGATACTGCAACTGCTACTGCTACTACTGCTACTGCTACTACTGCTGCTGCTGCTGTTGCTACTGCTGCTGCTACTGCTGCTGCTGCTGCTACTGCTGCTGCTGCTGCTACTGCTGCTGCTGCTGCTACTGCTGCTGCTGCTGCTACTGCTGCTGCTGCTGCTACTGCTGCTGCTGCTGCTACTGCTGCTGCTGCTGCTACTGCTGCTGCTGCTGCTACTGCTGCTGCTGCTGCTACTGCTGCTGCTGCTGCTACTGCTGCTGCTGCTGCTACTGCTGCTGCTGCTGCTACTGCTGCTGCTGCTGCTACTGCTGCTGCTGCTGCTACTGCTGCTGCTGCTGCTACTGCTGCTGCTGCTGCTACTGCTGCTGCTGCTGCTACTGCTGCTGCTGCTGCTACTGCTGCTGCTGCTGCTACTGCTGCTGCTGCTGCTACTGCTGCTGCTACTACTGCTCCTGCTGCTGCTACTACTACTACTACTACTGCTACTAGTACTACTAGTACTACTAGTACTACTACTAGTACTACTACTACTACTACTACTACTACTACTACTGCTATTCCTGCTACGACCTGCTGCTGCTACTACCTGCTGCTGCTACTACTGCTACTACTGCTACTTCTACTGTTACTACTGCTACTGCTACTACTATTGCTCCTACTGCAACTACTACTTCAACTTCTACTGCTGCTGCTACTGCTGCTGCTACTGCTGCTGCTACTACTGCTGCTACTACTGCTGCTGCTACTGCTGCTGTTGCTGCTGCTACTACTGCTGCTGCTGCTGCTGCTACTGCTACTAGTACTACTACTGCTACTACTACTGTTACTACTGCTGTTACTACTGCTGCTGCTATTGCTCCTACTGCTACTACTACTACTGCTGCTACAACTACTGCTACTGCTACAGCTACTATTACTGTTACTGCTGCTGCCGCTGTTGCTACTAATACTACTACAACTACTACTACTTCTACTACTACTACTACTGCTACTGCTACTGCTCCTGCTACTGCTACTGTTGCTGCTGCTACTGCAACTGCTACTGCTACTACTGCTACTGCTCCTACTGCTACTACTCCTGCTACTACTACTACTACTGCTACTACTACTACTACAGTTACTGCTACTGTTGCTGCTGCTGCTGCTACTACTACTGCTGCTGCTGCTGTTGCTACTGCTGTTGCTACTTCTACTAGTACTACTGCTGCTACTACAACTACTACTGTTGCTGTTGTTGCTACTGTTGTTGCTGCTACTGCTGCTGCTACTGCTGCTGCTGGTGCTGGTGCTGCTACTGCTACATCTGCTGCTGCTGCTACTGCTGCTGCTCCTACTACTACAATTGCTACTGCTACTGCTGCTGCTACTACTGCTGCTGCTACTGCTACTCCTACTGCTGCTGCTACTGTTACTGCTACTGCTACTGCTACTACTATAGCTACTGCTGCTGCTGCTACTGCAAGTGCTCCTGCAACTACTGCTACTGCTCCTACTGCTACTACTACTGCTGCTACTACTTCTCCTCCAACTGCTACTCCTGCTACTACTACTACTACTGCTACTACTACCACTACTGCTACTTCTACTGCTGCTGCTGCTACTGCTACTACTACTGCTGCTGCTGCTGTTGCTACTACTGCTGCTACTGCTACTAGTACTACTGCTGCTACTACAACTGCTACTGCTCCTGTTGTTGCTATTGCTGTTGCTGCTACTGCTGCTGCTACTGCTACTGCTAGTGCTGGTGCTGCTACTTCTACTGCTGCTGCTGCTGCTGCTGCTACTGCTACTGCTGTTCCTACTACTACAATTGCTACTGCGACTGCTGCTGCTACTACTGCTACTGCTGCTGCTATTGCTACTGCTGCTGCTACTGCTACTGCTGCTGCTACTGCTACTGCTACTGCTACTACTAGTGGTAGTGCTAGTGTTAGTGCTGCTGCTGCTGCTACTGCTACTGCTGGTGCTGGTGCTGCTACTACTACTGCTGGTGCTGGTGGTGCTACTGCTACTGTTACTACTGCTGCTACTATTGCTACTGCTGCTGCTACTACTACTACTACTACTACTACTACTACTACTACTACTTCTACTACAACTACTACTGCTACTGCTACTGCTACTGCTACTTCTGCTGCTGCTACTGTAACTGCTACTGCTCCTACTGCTACTACTACTGCTGCTACTACGACTGCTGCTACTACTTCTGCTCCAATAGCTACTCCTGCTACTGCTACTACTACTGCTACTGCTAGTGCTACTACTACAGCTACTGGTACTTTCTCTTTCTCCTCTTCCTCCTCCTGCTACTACTGCTGCTGCTGCTGTTGCTACTGCTGCTGCTACTGCTACTAGTACTACTATTGCTACTACAACTGCTACTGCTGCTGCTACTACTGCTGCTGCTACTGTTACTGTTGGTGCTGGTGCTGCTACTGCTACTGCTACTGCTACTGCTACTGCTACTGCTCCTGCCGGTGCTAGTGCTGCTACTGCTACTGTTACTGCTGATGCTACTGCTGCTGTTCCTACTACTACTACTACTACTACTACTACTACAACTACGACTGCTACTACTACTACTACTACTACTACTACTGCTACTGCTACTGTTACTGCTACTGCTGCTAC
>NW_010367879.1:41381-42782 GCF_000414095.1 Morus notabilis | reverse complement strand
CTCCTACTACTACTACTACTACTACTACTACTACTACTACTACTACTACTACTACTACTACTACTACTACTACTACTACTACTACTACTACTACTACTACTACTACTACTACTACTTCTACTACAACTACTACTGCTACTGCTGCTGCTACTGCTACTACTACTGCTACTGCTACTGCTGCTGCTGCTACTGTAACTGCTACTGCTCCAACTGCTACTACTGCTCCTACTGCTACTACGACTTCTGCTACTACTTCTGCTCCAACAGCTACTCCTGCTACTGCTACTACTACTGCTACTGCTAGTGCTACTACTACAGCTACTGTTACTAGTGCTGCTACTGCTGCTGCTGCTGCTGCTACTACTGCTGCTGCTACTGTCGCCGCTACTACTACTAGTACTACTATTGCTACTACAACTGCTACTGCTGCTACTACTGCTGCTGCTACTACTGTTACTGTTGGTGCTGGTGCTGCTACTGCTACTGCTACTGCTGCTGCTGCTGCTACTGCTGCTGCTGCTACTGCTACTGCTGCTGCCGCTCCTACTACTATAATTGCTACTGCTACTCCTGCTGCTACTGCTGCTGCTGCTGCTACTACTGCTGCTGCTGCTGATACTGCTACTGCTGCTACTACTGCTACTGCTGCTGCTACTGCTAGTGCTACTGCTGCTGCTACTGCTAGTGCTACTGCTGCTGCTACTGCTCCTGCCGGTGCTAGTGCTGCTACTGCGCTGCCGCTCCTACTACTATAATTGCTACTGCTACTCCTGCTGCTACTGCTGCTGCTGCTGCTACTACTGCTGCTGCTGCTGATACTGCTACTGCTGCTACTACTGCTACTGCTGCTGCTACTGCTAGTGCTACTGCTGCTGCTACTGCTAGTGCTACTGCTGCTGCTACTGCTCCTGCCGGTGCTAGTGCTGCTACTGCTACTGCTGATGCTACTGCTGCTGTTCCTACTACTACTACTACTACTACTACTACTAAAACTACGACTGCTACTACTACTACTACTACTACTACTACTGCTACTGCTACTGTTACTGCTACTGCTGCTGCTACTGCTACTGCTACTGCTACTGCTACTGCTACTGCTGCTGCTGCTGCTACTGCTACTGATACTGCTACTGCTACTGCTACTTCTACTGCTACTGCTACTGCTACTGCTACTGCTACTGCTACTGCTACTGCTACTGCTTCTGCTACTGCTACTACTGCTACTGCTACTTCTACTACTACTGCTACTACTACTGCTGCTACTGCTACTGCTACTGCTACTACTACTGCTACTGCTACTACTGCTACTACTACTACTACAGCTACTACTGCTACTGCTACTACTACTACTACTGCTACTGCTGCTACTGCTACTGCTACTGCTACTGCTGCTGCTACTGC
>NW_010367879.1:39777-40651 GCF_000414095.1 Morus notabilis | reverse complement strand
TTAAGAAATCATTATTAAACATTTTGAAATCGTTAATACGACCCCACGAACTACCCAAGCTGCGGTCCCCATGACTGGACAAGCCATGAGGTTCCATGATGAAACAAGCCATGGTTTTCAAAGCATTTTCTTTCACAAATCAATCCCTTTCTTTAAAACATTTTCAAGGCCAAAATCCTTTTTGAAAATAGGCTCACAAGGAAAAGGGACAGAAATCCTACCTCGCACAATCAAACCTGGGACTAGCGTTGCCCTTTTCTGGCTTTCGCTTCCTCAAGCCCCTTCAGTCTGAATCCTCAGCGATCACTGATGCAAAACAACACTTTAGGATTAATTCTCATTCCTAAAGCAATCCAAATCTCAATTTCCAACCAAGATTTCCTATTAGTGTGCCCTAATCCATTTTAATATTTCACATTATCACTCTAAGGGTTTTCAATCTCAAAACAAGGATTAAAGATGCTAATCCTTTTATCCTAAGTCCCCAAATGAAGCTAATTTGGGTTTTCCCCGAAAACAGGGGTCAAAACAACAATTTCAGGCCAAACAGGGTAAAACCCCGTGTACACCGGTCGACCGGTGACAGAGAAGTGCATCACCACCGGTCGGCCGGTGGTGTGCGTCCGGTCGACCGGACCGGTCGGCCGGTGGCCATAACAAGATCCGGTCGACCGGTGGAGAACGCCAGTTCGTGAAAACTCATGGAAATCAGTTCAAAAACCTGCAAATCTAGTCCCAATTCAGAAAATCTCAAGGGACAACCACTAGATCTGGGTTCTAGGTACTAAAACAAGTCCAAAGAACCCAAGATCTCCAATTTCTACCCTAGTTTTACTCAAAATCCATCAAAATCCGTTTTGAACCAAAAATAAGT
>NW_010367879.1:38268-39250 GCF_000414095.1 Morus notabilis | reverse complement strand
GCGGTCGATTAGGACAATTCCTCCTAATATGACCCACCTGCCCACAATGGTGACACCTGGGCCCGTATGGAGCATTTCTGTCACTCCCGGATGAACTGCTGCCACCGCTTGCCATTTCCCCAGCCATCTGCCCCTGGTTGCGGTTTCTTCTACCACTCCGCTGTGGTCCACCTGAAACAGAAGGTCTACCAGAGACAGAGACTCGACCCGCCTCTTCTTCTTTGCTTTGGCGATAGGCCAAGTTATCCTGTTCCACTCTTGTAGCAGCAGCTACCAAATCCTGAAAGTTTCAAAGTCTTAGAGCCACCAAGGACCTCCTCACAGAGTTCTTGAGGCCCTTATCAAACTTAAGACATCTCATGTGTTCAGACTCCACCAGAGATGGTGCAAACTGGGACAGGTCATTAAACTTAGCCTCATATTGCCTCACTGACATGTCACCTTGCTGCAGCGACATGAATTCCAGTGCTTTTTCTTCCCTGTAACTCTGAGGGAAGTACTGGTCATTGAACAACACCTCAAACTTCTCCCAGGTCATCCCTACGACATCCATTCTCCTCTTGACCTGTTTACACCAAGTGTTTGCTAACCCTTCCATCTTGTACACCGCAAATTCCACCCAGTATTCATCTGGGACACCCATAGTACTCAAATGCTTGACTATGGAGTCAATCCAGAACTCTGCCTCCTGGGATCCTCCCTCACTATTAAATGAGGGGATAGGCGCACGCCTAAATTCCCAAAAATATCCTTGTTTCCTATCCTCAACCGGCCGCTCGTTTCGAGCTCTTGTGGCCATGCCTTGAAAGGCAGCATACATGGCATCCAGAAATCCTTGATTCTGTTGTGCCGGTTGATTAGCAGGCCTACGGCGAGGCACCATTTCCTTCAACTGAAATAAAACTAGACTATTTAGTGGTTTACAGATGTCACACATGTATGTACAATCCTGGGGTTTCTTGACCTAAGCTCTGATACCACT
>NW_010367879.1:34244-34795 GCF_000414095.1 Morus notabilis | reverse complement strand
GAGGAAGACATTCTGAAGACTGCTTTCAGAACTCGGTACGGGCACTTCGAGTTTCTGGTATTGCCGTTTGGGTTGACGAATGCCCCGGCGGCATTCATGGATCTAATGAACCGTGTTTTCCGGTCGTACTTGGATCGGTTCGTGATCGTCTTCATTGACGACATACTGGTTTACTCGAAGACTTGGGAAGAACATGCGCAACATTTGAGAATTGTTCTTCAGACTCTTCGAGAACACCAGTTGTATGCTAAGAAGGAGAAGTATGACTTCTGGCTGACAGAAGTGAAGTTCCTTGGGCATGTGATTTCTGGACAAGGAATTTCTGTCGATCCTTCTAAGATCGAGACTGTGCTACAGTGGGAAAGGCCGAAGAATGTAGCGGAGATTCACAATTTTCTCGGTGGGAAAGACCGAAGAATGTAGCGGAGATTCACAGTTTTCTCAGACTGGCAGGCTATTACCGGTGTTTTGTGAAAGACTTCTCGAGCATCGCTGCACCGATGACTCGGTTGACGAGGAAGGAAGTCAGATTCAAATGGAACGCTTACGGG
>NW_010367879.1:32977-34154 GCF_000414095.1 Morus notabilis | reverse complement strand
CGTTGTGGCTTACGCATCCCGACAACTAAAGCCACATGAACAGAATTACCCCACTCATGATTTGGAGCTGGCAACGGTAATATTTGCTCTGAAGATATGGAGGTGTTATCTCTATGGAGCAAAGTTTCAGGTCTTCTCTGACCATAAAAGTCTGAAGTACTTGTTTACTCAGAAAGACTTGAATCTCAGGCAAAGGATATGGGTGGAGTACATGGAAGACTACGACTTCACTTTCCAGTATCATCCTGGAAAAGCTAATGGGGTGGCTGATGCCCTTAGCAGGAAGCCGATGGGGACTCTGGCATCATTAGCTTTGGAAGATTGGAGAAGGACTGAAGTGGTGAGTGAGTATGATCTTCAGTTCTACGAAGATTATAACCAGGCTATGCTGTATAATCTGGTCTCTACACCAGACATTGTGCAACAAGTTAAGCAGAATCAATGGCAGGATCCCCACCTCCAAGGGATTTGGATTCGGATCCAGAATGGAGAACAATTCGAGGATTGGAGAATCTGGGAGGATGGAGCCTTGTATTTCTGCAACCGCCTTGCTGTTCCTAAGGTGGGTGAGGTAAAGAAGAAGATTCTGCAAGAGGCACACAAATCAACGTATGCTATTCATCCGGGGAGTACAAAGATGTACCAGGACCTGAAAAGACAGTACTGGTGGAGAGGCATGAAAAGAGACGTCCGTGAGTATGTCTCGGAATGTGTGACTTGCCTCCGGATTAAAGCTGAGCACCAGAAGCCAGCGGGAGAGTTGCAACCTCTTCCTATCCCTGGATGGAAATGGGAGCACATCACCATGGATTTTTTGATGGGGCTACCGAGAACCGAGCTGAAGCACGATGCCATCTGGGTGGTGGTTGACAGGTTGACGAAGTCTGCGCACTTCATACCGTTTCGTGCAACATATTCTTAGAAGATTCTGTCAGAATTGTACCTAGAGCACATCGTGAGGTTACATGGGGTGCCACTGTCTATCACATCTGATCGTGATACCCGCTTCAATGCACAGTATTGGAGGAGTTTCCAGGAAGCCATGGGAACATATCTGAATTTTAGCACTGCATTTCATCCCCAGACTGATGGACAATCTAAAAGAGTTATTCAGATTCTGGAGGATATGCTTCGTGCTTATATTCTAGAATTTGGTGGAAACTGGAAGAAATACCTG
>NW_010367879.1:31730-32356 GCF_000414095.1 Morus notabilis | reverse complement strand
TATTGACCGGAAGATGAAGAGTCTGCGTCATCGTGAGATCCCGTTAGTGAAAGGGTTGTGGCCGCACCATGGTGTTGAGGAAGCAACATGGGAGCTTGAAACGATGATGCAGGAACATTATCCGCATCTGTTTGCACTTTGAGGTGAGCTTTAATTTCGGGGACGAAATTGCCTAAGGAGGGTGGAGCTGTAACACCCTGAAGAATTAATTGAGATTAATTAAGGTAATTGAGATTATTAGTGTGCCTAATCTGATTTAATTAATTGAGTTTAAATAATTCCAAGGTATTTAAATTATTCACAGTAATTTATTTAATCCAGAAGTGTGTATGGGCGCATTTCTGGACTGTTATATTTTACACATGTCATTTTCTTTTATTTTTCTTTTATTTTTTTCTTTTCCCGTTCTTTTCTTTCCTTTTCTTTTCTTTCCCATGCGTTTCTCTCTCTCTCTCTCTCTCTCTCTCTCTCACACACTTTCGTGCTCTCTCTCTCCCTCTCTCTCTCCCATTTGTGTCTCAAATCAAAACCGGATTCAAACCAAGAGTGATTTCAAAGAGTTTTCAACGTCAAGAGAAGGATTCGAGGTAAGATTACTGAAAGAACCCCTCTTGAATCTATGTTTT
>NW_010367879.1:31112-31696 GCF_000414095.1 Morus notabilis | reverse complement strand
GTAAAACTAGAGTAGAAATTGGAGATCTTGGGTTCTTTGGACTTGTTTTAGGACCTAGAACCCGGATCTAGTGGTTTCCCTTTGAAATATTTGGATTTGGGACTGGATTTGTAGGTTTTTGGACTGATTTCCGTGAGCTTCTCTCGCGCAGTCGATTCCACCGGTCGACCTGTGCGGTCGACCGGATTGCAGGCTGACCGGTCGACTGGTGTGCACATTACCAGTCGACCGGTAGTGTTGTACTACTCTGTCACTGGTTGACCGGTGGACACGGGTTTGACCCTGTTTGGCCTGAAAAGTGTTGTTTTGACCCCTGTTTTAGGGGAGAACCTAAATTAGCTTCATTTGGGGACTTGGGATGTAAGGATTAACATCTTTAATCCCTGATTTGATATTAAAACCCTTGGAATTGATTATTGAAACATGAAATTTGATTAGGGCACACTAATAGGAAATCTTGGTATATGATTGAGATTGGATTACTTTAGGACTGAGAATTGATCCTAAAGTGTCGTTTTGTATCAGTGCTCGCTGTGAATTCAGACTGAAGGGGCTTGAGGAAGCGGAAGCCGGAAAAGGGCAAC
>NW_010367879.1:23966-30866 GCF_000414095.1 Morus notabilis | reverse complement strand
GGCTGTTTTGTCGGGACTGAATGTCTTATTTTATTTATGTATTCAATTATTTATTCATGCGCTCATTTATTTTAAATATTTCAAATTATATCCTACTGGGCCTTTCGCTCACGTTTTATGTTTTAAATGTTAAACCCCTCCCAGGAGACTCGATGAGCGGTGCAGGGTAGCTGGAGTTGCTACTGTTGGATCAAGTGAGGATTGAGTTTATCCTCTTGAACAAATGTAAGGAATTTGAGAAATTATGTAAACCTATTTAATATTGGATTTACTAGACTGTGGTTGATGTCTGTTGTAATGATTAATTACATGAGCATGTATGTACGATACTGTATGTCCTGTGGGGTGGAGCCCTGTGTGTCAGAGGCTCTGGGATTCTGTAATTCATTTATATTTTAATGCAGTTAAGTGTGGGGCCCGGTCTGGGAATCTGCTTTATTAATCCCTAATCGAGCTCCACGTCACCCACCCCATTTGGGGGGCGTGACAGTAGTAGTAGTAGTAGTAGTAGTAGTAGTAGTAGTAGTAGGAGTAGGTAGGAGTAGGTAGGAGTAGTAGGAGTAGGAAGGAGTAGGAGTAGGAGTAGGAGTACGAGTAGGAGTAGGAGTAGGAGTAGGAGTACAAGTAGCAATAGTAGTAGCAGTAGCAGTAGTAAGAGCCGTAGTAGTAGTAGTAGTAGTAGTAGTAGTAGTAGTAGTAGTAGTAGTAGTAGTAGTAGTAGTAGTAGTAGTAGTAGTAGTAGTAGTAGTAGTAGTAGTAGTAGTAGTAGTAGTAGTAGTAGTAGTAGTAGTAGTAGTAGTAGTAGTAGTAGTAGTAGTAGTAGTAGTAGTAGTAGTAGTAGTAGTAGTAGTAGTAGTAGTAGTAGTAGTAGTAGTAGTAGTAGTAGTAGTAGTAGTAGTAGTAGTAGTAGTAGTAGTAGTAGTAGTAGTAGTAGTAGTAGTAGTAGTAGTAGTAGTAGTAGTAGTAGTAGTAGTAGTAGTAGGAGGAGTAGTAGGAGTAGTAGCAGTAGCAGCAGCAGCAGCAGTAGCAGTAGGAGTAGGAGTAGGAGTAGGAGTAGGAGTAGAAGTAGTAGTACGAGTATGAGTACGAGTACGAGTAGCAATAGTAGTAGCAGTAGCAGTAGTAGGAGCCGTAGGAGCAGTAGTAGTAGTAGTAGCGGTACTAGTAGTAGTAGTAGTAGTAGTAGTAGAGATAGCAGTAGCAGTAGCATTAGCAATGGCAATAGCAGTAGCAGGAGTAGCAGTAGCAGTAGCATTAGCAATGGCAATAGCAGTAGCAGGAGTAGCAGTAGCAGTAGCATTAGCAATGGCAATAGCAGTAGCAGGAGTAGCAGTAGCAGTAGCAGGAGTAGTAATAGGAGCAGGAGTAGCAGTAGCAATAGCAGTAGTAGCAGTAGCGGTAGCAGTAGCAGTAAGAGCAGTACCCCTAGTAGGAGTAGTAGCAGTAGCAGAAGCAGTAGCAGTACCCGAAGTAGTAGTACCAACAGTAGTAGTAGTAGCAGTAGCAGCAGTAGTAGTAGCAGTACCAGTACCAGTATGGGTAGCAAGTGCAGTAGCAGTAGCAGTAGTAGTAGCAGTAGCTGTAGCAGGAGCTATAGCAGCGGCAGTAGCAGCAGCAGTAGCAGTAGCCGAAGTAGTAGTAGTAGTAGTAGTAGTAGTAGTAACAGCAGTTGTAGTAGCAGTAGCAGTACTAGTAGTAATAATAGTAGCAACAATAGTAGTAGTAGTAGTAGTAGTAGCAGTAGCAGAAGGTGTAGTAGTAGTAGCAGTAGTAGTAGTAGTAGTAGTAGTAGCAGTAGCATCAGGATTAGCATTAGCAGTAGTAGCAGTAGCATCAGGATTAGTAGTTGTAGCAGTAGCAGTAGCAGTAGCAGTGGCAGAAGCAGTAGCAGTAGCAGTAGCTGTAGTAGTAGCAGTAGCAGTAGCAGTAGGAGTAGGAGTAAGTGTAGGACTAGGAGTAGGAGTAGGAGTAGGAGTAGGAGTAGGAGTACGTGTACGAGTAAGAGTAGGAGTAGGAGTAGGAGTAGGAGTAGGAGTAGCAATAGTAGTAGCAGTAGTCGTAGTAGGAGCCGTAAGAGCAGTAGTAGTAGTAGTAACAGTGGAGATAGCAGTAGCAGTAGCAGTAGCAATAGCAGTAGCAGTAGCAGGAGTAACAGTAGCAGTAGCAGGAGTAGTAATAGGTGCAGAAGTAGTAGCAGCAGTAGTAGTAGTAGCAATAGCGGTAGCAGTAGCAGTAAGAGCAGTAGCACTAGTAGGAGTAGTAGCAGTAGCAGTAGTAGTAGCAGCAACCGCAGAAGCAGCAGCAGCACCAGTAGCAGTAGCAGTAGCAGTAGCAGTTGCATTAGCCGTGGCAGTAGTAGTAGTTGTAGCAGTAACAAGTGCAGTAGCAGTAGCAGTAGCAGTAGCAGTAGCAGAAGCAGTAGCAGTAGCCGAAGTAGTAGTAGTAGTAGTAGTAGTAGTAGTAGTAGTAGTAGTAACAGCAGTTGTAGTTACATCAGCAGTAGTAGCAACAATAGTAGTAGTAGTAGTAGCAGTAGCAGTAGTTGTAGTAGTAGTAGCAGCAGCAGTAGTAGTAGTAGTAGTAGTAGTAGTAGCATTAGGATTAGCATTAGCAGTACTAGCACACCAGCATTTGTAGTAGCAGTAGCAGTAGCAGTAGTAGTAGTAGTAGTAGTAGTAGTTGTAGTAGTAGTAGTAGTAGGAGTAGCAGTAGCAGGAGCAGTAGCAGTAGCAGCAGCAGTAGTAGCAGCAGCAACAGCAGGAGCAGTACCGGTAGCGGTAGCAGTAGCAGTAGTAGTAGAAGTAGCAGTAGCAGTAGCAGTAGTAGTAGCAGCAGCAGTAGCAGTAGCCGAGGTAGTAGTAGTAGTAGCAGTAACAACAGTCGTAGTAGCAGCAGCAGTAGTAGTAGTAATAGTAGTAGCAACAATAGTAGTAGTAGTAGTAGTAGTAGTAGCAGTAGTTGTAGTAGTAGTAGTAGTAGTAGTAGTAGTTGTAGCCGTAGCATTAGGTTAGCATTAGCAGTAGCAGCAGCAGCAGCAGCACAGCAGCAGCAACAGCAGCCGTAGCAGTAGCAGGAGCAGTAGCAGTAGTAGCAGTGGCAGGAGTAGTTGTAGCAGGAGTAGCAGTAGTAGCAGCAATAGCAGTAGTAATGGCAGTAGCAATAGCAGGAGTTGGAGCAGTAGCAGTAACAGTAGCAGAAGTAGTAGTAGTAATAGTAGTAGCAGCAGTTGTAGTAGCAGTGGCAGTAGTAGTAGTAGTAGTAGTGGTAGCAGCAGCAGTAGTAGTAGTAGTAGTAGTAGCAGTAGCCGTATTAGTAGTAGTACTAGTAATCGCAGCAGCATGAGCATTACCATTAGCAGTAGTAGTAGTTGCAGTAGCAGCATTAGTAGTAGTAGTAGCAGGAGTAGTAGTTGGAGTAGTAGTAGCGGAAGCAGTAGCAGTAGCAGTTGCAGTAGCAGTAGCAGCAGCAGCAGCAGCAGCAGCAGTTACTGTAGCAGTAGCAATAATAGCAGTTGCAGGAGTAGCAGTAGAAGGAAAAGCAGTAGTAGCAGTAGCAGGAGTAGCAGTAGCTTGAATAGCAGGAGTAGTAGCAGCCGTATTAGTAGCAGTAGTAGTAGCAGTAGCAGTAGGAGTAGCAGGAGTAGGAGCAGTAACAGTAGCTGTAGCAGTAGCTGTAGCAGTAGCAGTAGCAGAAGCAGTACCTGTAGCAGTAGTAGTAGTAGCAGTAGCAGCAGTAGCAGTAGCAGTTAGAGTTGCAATAGCAGTAGCTATAGGAGTAGCAGCAGCAGTAGTTGCAGCAGCAGCAGTAGTAGCAGTAGTAGCAGTAGTAGCAGTAGAAGCAGTAGTAGCTGTAGTAGCAGTAGTAGCAGTAGTAGCAGTAGTAGCAGTAGTAGCAATAGTAGTAGCAGTAGCAGTAGTAGTAGCAATAGCAGTAGTAGTCGTAGTAGTAGCAGTAGTAGTAGTAGTAGCAGTAGTAGTAGTAGTAGCAGTAGCAGTAGCAGTAGCAGCAGTAGCAGTAGCAGGAGCAGTAGCAGTAGCCGTAGCAGTAGCAGCAGTAGCAGTAGCAGGAGCAGTAGCAGTAGCCGTAGCAGTAGCAGCAGTAGCAGTAGCAGGAGCAGTAGCAGTAGCCGTAGCAGTAGCAGCAGTAGCAGTAGCAGGAGCAGTAGCAGTAGCCGTAGCAGTAGCAGCAGTAGCAGTAGCAGGAGCAGTAGCAGTAGCCGTAGCAGTAGCAGCAGTAGCAGTAGCAGGAGCAGTAGCAGTAGCCGTAGCAGTAGCAGCAGTAGCAGTAGCAGGAGCAGTAGCAGTAGCCGTAGCAGTAGCAGCAGTAGCAGTAGCAGGAGCAGTAGCAGTAGCCGTAGCAGTAGCAGCAGTAGCAGTAGCAGGAGCAGTAGCAGTAGCCGTAGCAGTAGCAGCAGTAGCAGTAGCAGGAGCAGTAGCAGTAGCCGTAGCAGTAGCAGCAGTAGCAGTAGCAGGAGCAGTAGCAGTAGCCGTAGCAGTAGCAGCAGTAGCAGTAGCAGGAGCAGTAGCAGTAGCAGTAGCAGTAGCCGTAGTAGTAGTAGTAGCAGTAGCAGTAGCAGTAGCAGCAGTAGCAGTAGCAGGAGCAGTAGCAGTAGCAGTAGCAGTAGCCGTAGCAGTAGCAGCAGTAGCAGTAGCAGTAGCAGTAGCCGTAGTAGTAGTAGTAGCAGTAGCAGTAGTAGCAGTAGCAGTAGTAGTAGCAGTAGCAACGGTAGCAGTAGCAGTAGTAGTAGCAGTTGCAGTAGCAGTAGCAGTTGCAGTAAGAGCAGTAGCAGTAGGAGGAGTAGTAACAGTAGTAGTAGCAGCAGCCGCAGCAGCAGCTGTAGCAGCAGTAGCAGTAGCAGTAGAAGTAGCAGTAGTAGTCGCAATAGTTGTAGTTGTAGTAGTAGTAGAAGCAGCAGCAACAATAGTACAGTAGCAGTAGCAGTAGCAGTAGAAGTACCAGTAGCAGTAGCAGTTGCAAGTGCAGTAGCAGTAGCAGTAGGAGTAGCAGTAGCTGTAGCAGTAGCAGTAGTAGTAGCACCAGCTGTAGCAGTAGCCGAAGTAGTAGTAGTAGTAGTAGTAACAGCAGTTGTAGTAGTAGCAGCAGTAGTAGTAGTAATAGTAGTAGCAACAATAGTAGTAGTAGTAGTAGTGGTAGTAGCTTCAGCATTAGCATTAGCAGCAGTAGTAGCTGTACGAGCAGTAGCAGTAGCAACAGCAGTAGCAGCTGCAGTAGCAGCAGCAGCAGCAGCAACAACAGCAATAGCAGTAGCAGGAGAAGTAGTAGTAGCAGTAGTTACAGTGGCAGGAGTTGTAGTTGCAGGAGTAGTAGCAGTAGCAGCAGTAGCAGTAGTACTGCAGTAGCAGTAGCAGTAGCAGTAGCAGTAGCAGTCGCAGTAGCAGTAGCAATAGCAGTAGCAGTAGTAGTAGCAGTAGCTGCAGCATCAGTAGTAGTAGCTGCAGCAGTAGCAGCAGTAGCAATTGCAGTAGCAGTTGCAGCAGTAGTAGCAGTAGCTGAAGTAGTGGTAGTAGTAGTAGTAGTAGTAGTAACAACAATTGTAGTAGTATTAGTAGTAGTGGTAGCAGCAGCAGTAGTAGTATTAGTAGTAGCAGTAGCAGTACTAGTAGTAGTAGTAGCAGTAGCAGCATTAGCAGTAGCAGTAGCAGCAGTAGCAGTAGTAGCAGTAACAGTAGCTGTAGCAGTAGCAGCAGCAGCAGCAGTAGCAGTTACAGTAGCAGTAGCAATAATAGCAGTAGCAGGAGTAGCAGTAGCAGGAATAGCCGTAGTAGCAATAGCAGGAGTAGCAGTAGCAGGAATAGTAGGAGTAGCAGTAGCAGTAGTAGTAGTTCTAGTAGTAGTAGTAGCAGTAGCAGTAACAGTAGCGGTAGCAGTAGCAGTAGCAGTAGCAGTAGCAGTAGCAGTAGGAGTAGTAGTAGCAGTTGGAGTAGGAGTAATAGTAGTAGTAGTAGTAGTAGGAGGAGTAGCAGGAGCAGTAGCAGTAGCAGTAGCAGTAGCAGTAGTAGTAGCAGAAGCAGTAGCTGTAGCAGTAGCAGTAGCAGTAGCAGTAGTAGTAGCAGTAGCTGCAGCATCAGTAGCAGTAGCAATAGCAGCAGCAGAAGTAGTAGTAGAAGTTGCAGTAGCAGCAGTTGCAGTAGCAGTGGCAGTAGTAGTAGTAGTAGTAGTGGTAGCAGCCGTAGTAGTATTAGTAGCAGTAGTAGTAGTAGCAGCACTAGTAGTAGTAGTTGTTGGGAATAGTGTCCTAGAAGCTTAAGATGTAATTGGATATTTATTAATTAATAAAGAGTTTATTCATCATTTTATGTGCATATATTTATGAATATTTTATGAATATAAAATAAAAATTCCGTGATTGTTTATGTAACGTTAAATATAGTATATAAGTGTTATATACGAGAGGATAGTGTTTAAGGATAATAATAAAAAAACATTGTTCATGATGAATTTAATTAAAGTTCAGAATCTTTAATTAAAACATTATTAATACATGTCATTCCCATTTAGAATGGAAAGGTGTTATCTGCACTGTTAATATGGCGAGATATTGAATGAGTGTATTTCACATAATAAGATTATGTGCAACAAGGACACAGACATAATATGAATTTCTAATAATTTCCATTAAGCATAGAAATTCTGATTGAGTCTACCGATGGTCATATATAGGATGATCTTAATCCTGAGTTCTTAACAAACTCCTATTTATGGATTTATGTCTTTTGATTTACTTGGTACGGATTCCGAGACCCTGAATCCCATTCCTTCTTGAGAAAGAAGTAGATAAATAATTCTCTTGAGTGTTGATTCGGTACTTGGATTAGTAAGAGCGCTCTGGTTCATGAATGTGTTTTATGAATCACTATCCATTAAAGAATCAATGGTACT
>NW_010367879.1:22580-23803 GCF_000414095.1 Morus notabilis | reverse complement strand
GTCCTTGTAATTCTACCAGACACAAAGGGCAAAATAGGAATTTTAGAATTACGGAATTCTAAAAATTAAATACTTGAAAAATAATTAATTTAGAATTAATTATTATTTAAATAATGTGATTATTTAAATTTGAATTTGAACACATCTAGATTTATCCATTTAAACTTATTTGATAAGTTATTCAATTTTAGAATTCAAATTAATTTTAAGTTTGACTTAAATTTGAATTTGAATCTGAATCAAAATTGGACTACAGGATAAAGGATGATTTTTCTCTTCCTTCCCTATTTGAATTGGCGCCACACACAGGGTTAAGAAACCCTAATATGGCCGGCCACCTTAGAGAAAAGGGGAAGGGATTTTTGTTCCGAAAATAAAAAATGGAGATAAGGATTTGATCCGGTTTTGAAGTTTGACTTCTACTATTTAAATATGAGAATGATAGAAAATTGTGGATACAATTTTTTGAAACATTTTATTCAGCCCTAAAAGTTGGTGGCCGAATTTCTCAATAGCAAAAGAAAGAGAAAATATTTTTCTCCAAAAATTCCACATCGTGCATGCGTTGGTGTTTGTGGAAATTTGAGTGTTTAAGAAACCTGTTTTGTCTCACGTGTGCCCACACACACGTGTACGTAGAATCAAGGAATTGACGTGGAAGACTTTGGTATTCTAAACACAAAGATTAGAGCAAGGACTGTTCGTGGTCAAAGAATTCAAGTTATCATCCGAGTTAGCTTCCAGGTATTTTTCCGGATTGAATTTTTGATGTAAATTAATGCGATTAATTTATTCGAGCATAAATTAATATAATCTATAGAGTATCTCAAAAGTTTTATGAAAATTTTTGTTATACACGATCCGCCTTTCCCCACGCTTCCGCACCTGAATTCGATTCGGGAACCAACTATAGATGATATTAATTTATGCTTCGATTATTTGATAATCAGAATTGATATATTAAATATGTGATATTTAATTATGTATGTATGTGATGGGTAGGCACTTGCATTTATGGATGTTTATTTTTATTCATGTTGATGAATGTATGATGGTGGATTTGGTCGTTAATTATATGGTTCCATGGATCGGTTATATTTATTCATTGATTAAATTATTTGTAATTTTATTCGGGATTAGAATTATTGTAATTCTAGGTTTTGGGTAGAATTAGAGTTTTTTTATTTTGAATCAAAAAGGAGGCCTTGAAGATCAAGTTTGAA
>NW_010367879.1:20565-21663 GCF_000414095.1 Morus notabilis | reverse complement strand
ATTATAAAAGTGTTTTAGAAAAATAAAATAAAATGAGAACCATGCGCTGAAAATCGATTTAATATGATTAAATTGATTTAAGTTGCAAAATTGATTTGCAAAATAATGTTACATGTGAAATTGAATTTAAGAGTTAAATTTTGGAATTTCACATATCTGAAAAATAAATTGTTTATTTTTCGATTTGAAAATCATGAGATGTTTTTTCAAACAAAATACATATTTGCAAAATAATGAGTGGGAGAGGGTTGTATGACAACGCGACCCACTAGTCTCCACCGTTAGCGCAACAACGTGAGATCCAGAAAGGGGCTTTGCGGTGACATTGAATCGCCCTCCTAAAGGAGAGTGTTCTTGCCGGATCAATAACAAGGTTGGCTTCCTAGAGATAAGATTTCAGGATGTATTTCTGAATTGACTACCCAAAGGTAGTAATCCGGAGTTAAGTCTATGGGATCTGAAACGGTGGGTTACACTCATAAAATATAATCAAATCTGTTGGTTATATTTTGACTAAAAATAACGGTAGTTAATAAATATGAAAATATGAGATATTTTGACTACATTTATTAATTGAGAAGAGTCTCGGTCTAATCGGCATATAACTTGACTACCCAAAGGTACACTTTATATGTGGAAAATTAGATTATAATTGGCACCTAATATTAAAACATGATTTATGTATTTTTCATGTGCTTCATGCATCATATTTAATTGTGTCAAAATTAACATGCCTTGATATTCATGCACATAAATTGATTAGATGAATATTCTATTTATTTCCAGCAATATGTCGAATCCCATTATCACACTACTAGCGACTGAAAAATTAGACGGTGATAACTATGCTAAGTGGAAAAGTAACATGAACATACTATTGGTCTGCGAAGACTACAAATTTGTCCTAACAGAGGAATGTCCTCCTGAACCCGCGGCAAACGCATCCAAAACCGTAAGGGAGCCTTATGATCGCTGGATTAAGGCCAACAACAAAGCCAAGTGCTTTATGCTAGCCAGTATGAGCGATGTGCTTCGCAAGAAGCATGAGGAGATGGAGACTGCTTATGAGATAATGGAGTCTCTAGAAGCCATGTTCAG
>NW_010367879.1:14281-14421 GCF_000414095.1 Morus notabilis | reverse complement strand
CTAGTTTCGGGATTTGATCCCGAAAGGCCACAAAGGTTTCCGAAACCCTCGAATGCCAACCCAACAGACCCGAAAAAGTTCCGGACCCCAAGGAAGGTGAAATCCAACCCGAAGACAAAGAATGAAGCCGTAAAGAACTC
>NW_010367879.1:12120-13865 GCF_000414095.1 Morus notabilis | reverse complement strand
AATTGTTTATTTTTCGATTTGAAAATCATGAGATGTTTTTTCAAACAAAATACATATTTGTAAAATAATGAGTGGGAGAGGGTTGTATGACAATGCGACCCACTAGTCTCCACCGTTAGCGCAACACCGTGAGATCCGGAAAGGGGCTTTGCAGCGACATTGAATCGCCCTCCTAAAGGAGAGTGTCGTTGCCGGATCAATAACAAGGTTGGGTTCCTAGAGATAAGGTTTCAAGATGTATTTTTGAATTGACTACCCAAAGGTAGCAATCCGGAGTTAAGTCTATGGGATCTGAAACGGTGGGTTACACTCATAAAATATAATCAAATCTATTGGTTATATTTTGACTAAAAATAACGGTAGTTAATAAATATGAAAATATGAGATATTTTGACTATATTTATTAATTGAGAAGAGTCTCGGTCTAATTGGCATATAACTTGACTACCCAAAGGTACACTTTATATGTGGAAAATTAGATTATCATTGGCACCTAAAATTAAAACATGATTTATGTATTTTTCATGTGCTTCATGCATCATATTTAATTGTGTCAAAATTAACATGCCTTGATATTCATGCACATAAATTGATTAGATGAATATTCTATTTATTTCCAGCAATATGTCGAATCCCATTATCACACTACTTGCGACTGAAAAATTAGACAGTGATAACTATGCTAAGTGGAAAAGTAACATGAACATACTATTGGTCTGCGAAGACTACAAGTTTGTCCTAGTGCAGGAATGTCCTCCTGAACCCATGGCTAATGCAACCAAAACTGCAAGGGAGCCTTATGATCGCTGGATCAAGGCCAACAACAAAGCAAAGTGCTTTATGCTGGCCAGTATGAGCGATGTGCTTCGCAAGAAGCATGAGGAGATAGAGACTGCTTATGAGATAATGGAGTCTCTAGAAGCCATGTTCAGTGCTCCCTCTGAAAAGGCCCGTTTGGATGCTGTTAGGGCTTTCATGAATGACAAGATGAAGAAAGGTTCTTCAGTCAAGGCACATGTTTTGAACATGATTGATCAACTCCATGATGCGGAGCTCAATGGTGCTAGGATCGATGAAGTAGCAGTACTAGTAGTAGTAGTAGTAGTAGTAGTAGTAGTAGTCGTAGTAGTCATTGTAGTAGCAGCCGCAGCAGTAGTAGCAGTAGCAGTAGTAGTAGCAGTAGCAGTAGTAGGAGCAGCAGTAGTAGTAACTGTAGCAGCAGGAGTAGCAGTAGCAGCAGCAGCAGTAGCAGTAGCAGTAGCAGCAGCAGTAGCAGTAGCAGTAGTAGTAGCAGTAGCAATAGCAGTAGCAGTAGCAGTAGGAATAGCAGTAGTTGTAACAGGAGTAGCAGTAGCAGTAGGAGGAGTAGTAGCAGTTATAGTAGTAGCAGTAGTAGGAGTAGTAGCAGTCGAAGTAGCAGTAGCAGCAGCAGTGGCAGCGGCAGCAACACCAGTGGAAGTAGCAATAGCAGTAGTAGTAGCAGTAGTAGTAGTTGTAGTAGTAGTAGTTGCAACAGCAGCAGCAGTAGCTGTAGCAGTAGCAGTAGCAGTAGCAGTAGCAATACCAAGTGCAGTAGCAGTAGCAGTAGCAGCAGCAATAGCATTAGCAGAAGTAGTATTAGTAGTAGTAGTCATAGTAGTAGTACTAGTAGTAGGAGTAGTAGTAGGAGTAGCAGTAGCAGTTGCAGTAGCAGTAGCAGTAGAAGTAGTAGTAGCAGCAGGGATAAAAGCAGCACAACAAAAGCA
>NW_010367879.1:6733-11686 GCF_000414095.1 Morus notabilis | reverse complement strand
AGCAGGAATAACAGCAGCACAACAACAGCAGCAACAGCAGTAGCAGTAGCAGTAGCAGTAATAGTAGTAGCTGGAGTAGTAGTAGCAGGAGTAGCAGCAGTAGCAACAGTAGCAGTAGTAGTAGCAGTAGCAGTAGCAGGAGTAGGAGCAGTAGCAGTTGTAGTAGTAGTAGCAGTAACTGCAGCAACAGTAGCAGTAGCAGTAGCAGTAGCAATAACAGTAGCAAAAGTAGTAGTAGTAGCAACAACAGAAGCAGCAGTTGTAGAAGCAGCAGCAGTAGTAGTTGTAGTAGCAGCAGTAGCAGTAGCAGTACTAGTAGTAGTTGTAGCTGTAGTAGTAGTAGTAGTAGTACTAGTAGTAGCAGCAGCACTAGCATTAGCATTAGCAGTAGCAGTAGTAGCAATAACAGCATTAGCAGTAGCAGTAGTAGTAGCAATAACAGTAGCAGTAGCAGTAGCAGAAGAAGTAGCAGTAGCAGTAGCAGCAGTAGCAGTGGCAGTAGCAGTAGCAGTAGCAGTAGCAGTAGTAGCAGTAGCTGGAGTAGTAGTAGCAGCAGTAACAGCAGTAACAGTAGTAGGAGCGGTATTAGTAAATGGAGTAGGAGGAGTAGTAGTAGCAGTAGCAGTAGCAGTAGCAGTAGCAGGAGTAGGCGCAGTATCAGTAGCAGTAGCAGTTAGAGAAGTAGCAGTAGTAGGAGTCGTAGCAGTCGTAGTAGCAGTAGCAGCAGTAGCGGCAGCGGCAACAGCAGCAGTGGAAGTAACAGTAGCAGTAGCAGTAGCAGTAGCAGTAGTAGTAGTTGTAGTAGTAGCAGTAGCAGTAGGAGCAGCAATAGCATTACCAAAAGAAGTATTAGTAGTAGTAGTCGTAGTAGTAGGAGTAGTAGTAGCAGTAGCAGTAGAAGTAGAAGTAGCAGTAGCAGTAACAATAGCAGCAGCAGTACAACAACAGTAGCAGTAGCAATAGCAGTGGTAGCAGTAGCTGGAGTAGTAGTACTAGCAGTCGTAGCAGTAGCAGTAGTATTAGCAGTAGCGGTAGCAGGAGTAGGAGCAGTAGCAGTAGCAGTAGCAGTTGTAGTAGTAGTAGTAGTATCTACTGCAGCAGTAGTAGTAGCACTAGCACTAGCAGTAGCAGTAGCAGTAGAAAAAGTAGTAGTAGTAGCAGCAGTTGTAGTAGCAGCAGCAGCAGTAGTAGTTGTAGTAGTAGCAGTAGTAGTAGCAGTACTAGTAGTTGTAGTAGCTGTAGTAGTAGTTGTAGTAGTAGTAGTAGCAGCCGCATTAGCATTAGCATTAGCAGTAGTAGCAGTAGCAACATTAGAAGTAGCAGTAGTAATAGCAGTTGCAGTAGCAGTAGCAGTAGCAGTAGTTGTAGCAGTAGCAGTAGCAGCAGCAGCTGCTGCAGCGGCAGTAGAAGTAGCAGTAGCAGTAGCAATAGTTGGAGTAGTAGTAGCAGGAGTAGCAGCAGTAGCAGCAGTAGCAGTAGTAGTAGCAGTAGCAGGAGTAGGAGCTGTAGCAGTAGAAGTAGCAGGAGCAGTAGCAGTAGTAGTAGCAGTAGTAGTAGCAGTAACAGTAGCAGCAGCAGCAGCAGTAGCAGCTGTAGTAGCAGTTGGAGTAGTTGCAGCAGAAGTAGTAGAGTTGCAGTAGCATTAGTAGTAGTAGTAGCCGAAGCAGTAGCAGTAGCAATAGCAGCAGCAGTAGCAGTAGCTGTAGGAGTAGTAGTAGCAGGAGTAGCTATAGCAGGTGCAGGAGTATCAGTAGGAACCGGAGTAGTAGTAGTAGTAGTAGTAGTAGAAGTAGTAGGAGCAATAGCAGTAGTAGGAGTAGTAGCCGTAGCAGCAGCAGGAGTAGCAGTAGCAGTAGCAGTAGCAGTAGCCGTAGCAGCATCAATAGGAGTAGCAGTAATAGTAGTAGTAGGGGTAGCAGTAGCAGTAACAGTGGCAGTAGCAGTAGTTGTAGTAGTAGCAGCTGCAGCAGCAGTAGCAGTAGCAGTAGCAGGAGTAGCAGTAGGAGTAGCAGGAGCAGGAGTAGCAGTAGGACCAGGAGAAGTAGCAGCAGTAGCTTTAGGAGCAGGAGTAGCAGTAGTAGTAGTAGTAGTAGCAGTAGCAGTAGCAGTTGCAGCAGCAGCAGCAGCAGCACATCAGCAGCAATAGCAGTAGTAGCAGTAGCCGTAGCAGTAGCAGGAGTAGCAGCAGTTGCTGTAGCAGGAGAAGGAGCAGTAGCAGTAGCAGTAACAGTAGCAGTAGTAGTAGTAGGAGCAAGAGTAGCAGTTGGAGCAGGAGTAGTAGCAGCAGTAGCAGAAGAAGCAGTAGGAGCAGTAGCAGTAGCAGTAGCAGTAGTAGTAGCAGGAGCAGTAGGAGTAGCAGTAGCAGTAGTAGTAGTAGTAGGAGTGGCTGTAGCAGTAGCAGTAGTTGTAGTACTAGTAGTAGCAGCAGCAGCAGCAGTAGTAGCACTAGCAGTAGCAGGAGTAGCAGTAGCAGTAGCAGTAGCAGGAGCAGGAGTAGCAGTAGGACCAGGAGAAGTAGTAGCAGTAGCTGTAGGAGCAGGAGTAGCAGTAGGAGTAGTAGTAGTAGCAGTAGCAGTAGTAGCAGTGGCAGGAGTAGCAGTAGCAGGAGTAGCAGCAGTAGCAGTAGCAGAAGTAGGAGCAGTAGCAGTAGCAGTAGCAGTAGTAGTAGCAGTAAGAGTAGTAGTAGCAGTAGCAGTAGTAGTAGCAGTGGCAGTAGCAGTAGCAGTAGCAGCAGCAATATCATTAGCAGAAATAGTATTACTAGTAGTAGTAGGAGTAGTAGTAGGAGTAGCAGTAGCAGTAGCAGTAGCAGTAGCAGTAGAAGTAGCTGTAGCAGTAGCAATAGCAGCAACAGTAGCACAGCAACAGTAGCAACAGCAGTAGCAATAGTAGCAGTAGCAGGAGTAGTAGTAGCTGGAGTAGCAGCAGTAGTAGTAGGAGTAGCAGGAGTAGGAGTAGTAGAAGTAGCAATAGCAGTAGTAGTTGTAGTAGTAGTAGCAGCAACTGCAGCAGCAGTAGCAGTAGCAATAGCAGTAGCAGTAGCAAAAGTAGTAGTAGTAGTAGTAGTAGCAGTTGTTGTAGTAGCAGCAGCAACAGTAGTAGTTGTAGTAGCAGCAGTAGCAGTAGTAGTACTAGTAGTAGTAGTAGCTGTAGTAGTAGTAGTAGTAGTAGCAGCATTAGCATTAGCATTAGCAGTAGCAGTACTAGCAGTAGCAGCATTAGCAGTAGCAGTAGTAGTAGCAGTAGCAGTAGTTGTAGCAGTAGTAGAAGAAGTAGCAGTAGCAGTAGCAGCAGCAGCAGCGGCAGTAGGATTAGCAGTAGCAGTAGTAGCAGTAGCTGGAGTAGTAGTAGCAGGAGTAGCAGCAGTAGAAGCAGCAACAGTAGTAGTAGTAGTACAGCAGCAGGAGTAGGAGCAGTAGCAGTAGCCGTAGCAGGAGTTGGCGCAGTAGCAGTAGCAGTAGCAGTTAGAGCAGTAGCAGTAGTAGGAGTAGTAGCAGTCGCAGTAGTAGTAGCAGCAGTAGCGGCAGCGGCAGCAGCAGCAATGGAAGTAGCAGTAGCAGTAGAAGTAGCAGTAGCAGTAGTAGTAGTTGTGGTAGTAGTAGTTGCAACAGCAGTAGTAGTAGCAGTAGCAGTAGTAGTAGCAATAGCAAGTGCAGTAGCAGTAGCAGTAGTAGTAGCAGGAGCGGTAGGAGTAGCAGTAGTAGTAGCAGCATCAATAGCATTAGCAGAAGTAGTATTAGTAGTAGTAGTCGTAGTAGTAGTAGTAGGAGTAATAGTAGGAGTAGCAGTAGCAGTAGTAGTAGCAGTAGCAGTAGAAGTAGCAGTAGCTGTAACAATAGCAGCAGCAGCAGCAGAATAGCAACATTAGCAGTAGCAATAGCAGTGGTAGCAGTAGCTGGAGTAGTAGTAGCAGGAGTAGCAGCAGTAGCAGTTGTTGTAGCAGTAGTAGTAGCAGGAGTAGGAGTTGTAGTAGCAGCAGTAGCAGTAGCAGTAGCAATAGCAGTGGTAGCAGTAGCTGGAGTAGTAGTAGCAGGAGTAGCAGCAGTAGCAGTTGTTGTAGCAGTAGTAGTAGCAGGAGTAGGAGCTGTAGTAGTAGCAGTAGCAGTAGCAGTTGTAGTAGTAGTAGCAGTAACTGCAGCAGCAGTAGCAGTAGCAGTAGCAATAGCAGTGGTAGCAGTAGCTGGAGTAGTAGTAGCAGGAGTAGCAGCAGTAGCAGTTGTTGTAGCAGTAGTAGTAGTAGTAGCAGTAACTGCAGCAGCAGTAGCAGTTGTTGTAGCAGTAGTAGTAGTAGTAGCAGCAGGAAGGAGCAGTAGCAGTAGCAGTTGTAGTAGTAGTAGCAGTAACTGCAGCAGCAGAATAACAACAGTAGCAGTAACAGTTGCAGTAGCAGTAGTAGGAGAAAAATCAGTAGTAGTAGTAGTAGTAGCAGCAGTTGTAGTAGCAGCAGCAGCAGTAGTAGTTGTAGTAGCAGCAGAAGCAGTAGCAGTACTAGTAGTAGTAGTAGCTGTAGTAGTAGTAGTAGTAGTAGTAGTAGTAGCAGCAGCATTAGCATTAGCATTAGCAGTAGCAGTAGCAGTAGTAGCAGTACCAACATTAGAAGTAGCAGTAGTAGTAGCAGTTGTAGTAGCAGTAGTAGTAGTTGTAGCAGTAGTGTCACGCCCCCCCAAACGGGGTGGGTGACGTGGAGCTCGATTAGGGATTAATAAAGCAGACTCCCAGACCGGGCCCCACACTTTACTGTATTAAAATATAAATAAATTACAGAATCCCGGAGCCTCTGACACACAGGGCTCCACCCCACAGGACATATAGTATCGTACATACATGCACATGTAAATAATCAATTACAATAGACATCATCCACAGTCTAGTAAATTCAAATGTCATTTATTACAAATTCTTACATATTCCTTACACTTTATGTCAGAGGATGAACACAATCCTCACTTGATC
>NW_010367879.1:289-6215 GCF_000414095.1 Morus notabilis | reverse complement strand
ACTAGCGTTGCCCTTTTCTGGCTTCCGCTTCCTCAAGCCCCTTCAGTCTGAATCCACAGCGAGCACTGATACAAAACGACACTTTAGGATCAATTCTCATTCCTAAAGCAATCCAAATCTCAATTTCTGACCAAGATTTCCTATTAGTGTGCCCTAATCCATTTTAATGTTTCACATTATCATTCCAAGGGTTTTCAATCTCAAAACAAGGATTAACAATGTTAATCCATCTATCTCAAGTCCCCAAATGAAGCTAATTTGGGTTCTCCCCGAAAACAGGGGTCAAAACAACACTTTTCAGGCCAAACAGGGTCAAACCCGTGTCCACCGGTCAACCGGTGACAGAGCAGTACAACACTACCGGTCGACCGGTAATGTGCACACCGGTGGCGGCGGGGGCAGCGGTGACCCCCGCCGGTGGTGGTGGCCGGCGACAAAAAAATGCGGGAATGTTGGAAATCGAAGGAGAAAGTGCCGGAAAAGCTCAGAAAGCTCCAAATGGATGGAAAGCTTGCGGGAAAAACATAATATGACGGATTTATTCCCATTCTATAGATCCGTTGAGCCAACGTGATGATACCATGACCCTTCCCTGGAGAGCGTTGGCACGTCGGGGATCCGACTGTTGCGCCCCAATCACTAAGAATTGAGCCCTGTTGTGCCCACGTGATGAAACCACGGCCATGCCCTGGAGAGCGTGGGAACGTGGGGAATTCATTGTGCCTGTGATGATAATTATTATTCTTTGTGCCCACGTGATGATACCACGGCTAGCTAGGCCCTGGAGAGCATTGGCACGTCGGAGATCCGACTGCTGCGCCGCAGTCCCTAAGAATTGAGTCCTGTTGTGCCGACGTGATGATACCACGGCCATGCCCTGGAGAGCATGGGAACGTGGGGCATTGTGCCCATGTGATGATGCCACGGCATGCTAGGCCCTGGAGAGCATTGGCACGTCGGAGATCTGACTGTTGCACCCCAGTCCCTAAGAATTGAGCCATGTTGTGCCCTCGTGATGATACCACGGCCATGCCCTGGAGAGCGTGGGAACGTGGGGAAATCATTGTGCCCATGTGATGATACCACGACTAGCTAGGCCCTGGAGAGCTTTGGCACGTCAGAGATCCGACTGTTGCGCACCAGTCCCTAAGAATTGAGCCCTGTTGTACCCACGTGATGATACCACGGCCATGCCCTGCAGACCGTGGGAACGTGGGGAGTTCATTGTGCCCATGTGATGATACCACGGCTAGCTAGGCCCTGGAGAGCATTGGCACGTCGGAGATCCGACTGTTGCGCCCCAGTCCCTAAGAATTGAGCACTGTTATGCCCACGTGATGATACCACGGCCATGCCCTCGAGAGCGTGGGAATGTCGGGAATTCTCGAAAGCTCGGATTATTAGTATTATTATTATTCTTTGTGCCCACGTGATGATACCACGGCTAGCTAGGCCCTGGAGAGCGTGGGCACGTAGGGAATCCTCGGTTGCCCCGGTCCAAAGAGATGAGCATCGTTGTGCCGACGTGATGCTGCCACGGCCTTACCCTGGAGAGAGCGTTGGGACATTGGGGAACCTCAGAAGATCGGTCATGTCGGTGATTCTCGAATGCTCGGTCCCCAAGAATGGAGTCTCATCGTGCCCACATGATGATACCACGGCCATGCCCTCGAGAGCGTGGGAATGTCGGGAATTCTCGAAAGCTCAGATTGTTAGTATTATTATTATTATTATTCATTGTGCCCACGTGATGATACCACGGCTAGCTAGGCCCTGGAGAGCGTGGGCACGTCGGGAATCCTCGGGTGCCCCGGTCCAAAGAGATGAGCCTCGTTGTGCCCACGTGATGCTACCACGGCCTTGCCCTGGAGAGAGCGTTGGGATGTTGGGGAACGTCAGAAGATTGGTCACGCCAATGATTCTCGAATGCTCGGTCCCTAAGAATGGAGTCTCTTCGTGCCCACGTGATGATACCACGGCCATGCCCTGGAGAGCGTGGGAATGTCAGGAATTCTCGAAAGCTCGGATTATTAGTATTATTATTATTCTTTATGCCCACATGATGATACCACGGCTAGCTAGGCCCTGGGGAGCGTGGGCACGTCGGGAATCCTCGGTTGCCCCGGTCCAAAGAGATGAGCCTCGTTGTGCCCACGTGATGCTGCCACGGCCTCGCCCTGGAGAGAGCGTTGGGACATTGGGGAACCTCGAAAGATCGGTCATATCGGTGATTCTCGAATGCTCGGTCCCTAAGAATGGAGTCTCGTCGTGCCCGCGTGATGATACCACGGCCATGCCCTGGAGAGCGTGGGAATGTCGGGAATTCTCGAAAGCTCGGATTATTAGTATTATTATTTTTTTTATTATTATTCTTTGTGCCCACGAGATGATACCACGGCTAGCCATGGCCTGTAGAGTGTGGGCACGTCGGGAATCCTCGGTTGCCCCGGCCAAAGAGATAAGCCTCGTTGTACCCAAGTGATGCTGCCACGGCCTTGCCATGGAGAGAGCGTTGGGTCGTTGGGGAACCTCGGAAGATCGGTCATGTCAGTGATTCTTGAATGCTCGGTCCCTAAGAATGGAGTCTCTTCGTGCCCACGTGATGATACCACGGCTAGCTAGGCCCTGGAGAGCGTGGGGATGTCAGGAATTCTCGAAAGCTCGGATTATTAGTATTATTATTATTATTAGTATTCATTGTGCCCACGTGATGATACCACGGCTAGCTAGGCCCTGGAGAGCGTGGGCACGTCGGGAATCCTTGGTTGCCTTGGTCGAAAGAGATGAGCCTCGTTGTGCCCACGTGATGCTCCCACGGCCTTGCCCTGGAGAGAGCGTTGGAACATTGGGGAACCTCGGAAGATTGGTCATGTCGGTGATTCTTGAATGCTCAGTCCCTAAGAATGGAGTCTCTTCGTGCCCACGTGATGATACCACGGCCATGCCCTGGAGAGCGTGGGAAGGTCAGGAATTCTCGAAAGCTCAGATTATTAGTATTATTATTATTATTATTACTATTCATTGTGCCCATGTGATGATACCACGGCTAGCTAGGCCCTGGAGAGCGTAGGCACGTTTGGAATCCTCGGTTGCCCAGATTCAAAGAGATGAGCCTCGTTGTGCCCACGTGATGCTGCCACGGCCTTGCCCTGGAGAGAGCGTTGGGACGTTGGGGAACCTCAGAAGATCGGACATGTCGGGGATTCTTTAATTCTCGGTCCCTAAGAATGGAGTCTCTTCTTGCCCACGTGATGATACAACGGCCATGCCCCGCAGAGCGTGGGTATGTCAGGAATTCTCGAAAGCTCAGATTATTAGTATTATTATTATTATTATTCATTGTGCCCATGTGATGATACCATGGCTAGCTAGGCCCTGGAGAGTGTGGGCACGTCGGGAATCCTCGGTTGCCCCGGTCCAAAGAGATAAGCCTAGTTGTGCCCACGTGATGCTGCCACGGCCTTGCCCTGGAGAGAGCGCCTCGGTTGCCCCGGTCCAAAGAGATGAGCCTCGCTGTGCCCACGTGATGCTCCCACGGCCTTGCCCTGGCGAGAGCGTTGGAACGTTGGGGAACCTTGGAAGATTGGTCACGCCGGTGATTCTCGAATGCTCCGTCCCTAAGAATGGAGTCTCATCGTGCCCACGTGATGATACCCTGGAGAGCGTGGGCACGTCGGGAATCCTTGGTTGCCTTGGTCGAAAGAGATGAGCCTCGCTGTGCCCACGTGATGCTCCCACGGCCTTGCCCTGGCGAGAGCGTTGGAACGTTGGGGAACCTTGGAAGATTGGTCACGCCGGTGATTCTCGAATGCTCCGTCCCTAAGAATGGAGTCTCATCGTGCCCACGTGATGATACCCTGGAGAGCGTGGGCACGTCGGGAATCCTTGGTTGCCTTGGTCGAAAGAGATGAGCCTCGCTGTGCCCACGTGATGCTCCCACGGCCTTGCCCTGGCGAGAGCGTTGGAACGTTGGGGAACCTTGGAAGATTGGTCACGCCGGTGATTCTCGAATGCTCCGTCCCTAAGAATGGAGTCTCATCGTGCCCACGTGATGATACCCTGGAGAGCGTGGGCACGTCGGGAATCCTTGGTTGCCTTGGTCGAAAGAGATGAGCCTCGCTGTGCCCACGTGATGCTCCCACGGCCTTGCCCTGGCGAGAGCGTTGGAACGTTGGGGAACCTTGGAAGATTGGTCACGCCGGTGATTCTCGAATGCTCCGTCCCTAAGAATGGAGTCTCATCGTGCCCACGTGATGATACCCTGGAGAGCGTGGGCACGTCGGGAATCCTTGGTTGCCTTGGTCGAAAGAGATGAGCCTCGCTGTGCCCACGTGATGCTCCCACGGCCTTGCCCTGGCGAGAGCGTTGGAACGTTGGGGAACCTTGGAAGATTGGTCACGCCGGTGATTCTCGAATGCTCCGTCCCTAAGAATGGAGTCTCATCGTGCCCACGTGATGATACCCTGGAGAGCGTGGGCACGTCGGGAATCCTTGGTTGCCTTGGTCGAAAGAGATGAGCCTCGCTGTGCCCACGTGATGCTCCCACGGCCTTGCCCTGGCGAGAGCGTTGGAACGTTGGGGAACCTTGGAAGATTGGTCACGCCGGTGATTCTCGAATGCTCCGTCCCTAAGAATGGAGTCTCATCGTGCCCACGTGATGATACCCTGGAGAGCGTGGGCACGTCGGGAATCCTTGGTTGCCTTGGTCGAAAGAGATGAGCCTCGCTGTGCCCACGTGATGCTCCCACGGCCTTGCCCTGGCGAGAGCGTTGGAACGTTGGGGAACCTTGGAAGATTGGTCACGCCGGTGATTCTCGAATGCTCGGTCCCTAAGAATGGAGTCTCTTCGTGGCCGCGTGATGATACGACGACCATGCCCTGGAGAGCGTGGGAATGTCGGGAATTCTCGAAAGCTCGGATTATTAGTATTATTATTATTATTATTTTTATTCTTTGTGCTGACGTGATGATACCACGGCTAGCTAGGCCCTGGAGAGCGTGGGCACGTCGGGAATTCTCGGTTGCCCTGGTCCAAAGAGATGAGCCTCGTTGTGCCCACGTGATGCTGCCACGGCCTTGCCCTGGAGAGAGCGTTGGGACGTTGGGGAACCTCAGAGGATTGGTCACGCCGGTGATTCTCGAATGCTCCGTCCCTAAGAATGGAGTCTCTTCGTGGCCGCGTGATGATACGACGACCATGCCCTGGAGAGCGTGGGAATGTCGGGAATTCTCAAAAGCTCAGATTATTAGTATTATTATTATTATTATTTTTATTCTTTGTGCCGACGTGATGATACCGCGGCTAGCTAGGCCCTGGAGAGCGTGGGCACGTAGGAAATCCTCAGTTGCCCCGGTCCAAAGAGATGAGCCTCATTGTGCCGACGTGATGCTGCCACGGCCTTGCCCTGGAGAGGGCATTGGGACATTGGGGAACCTTGGAAGATCGGTGATGTCGGTGATTCTTGAATGCTCGGTTCCTAAGAATGGAGTCTCCTCGTGCCCGCGTGATGATACCACGGCCGTGCCCTGGAGAGCGTGGGAATGTCGGGAACTCTCGAAAGCTCGGATTATTAGTATTATTATTATTATTATTATTATTACTATTCATTGTGCCCACGTGATGATACCACAGCTAGCTAGGCCCTGGAGAGCGTGGGCACGTCGGGAATCCTCGGTTGCCCCAGTCCAAAGAGATGAGCCTCGTTGTGCCCACGTGATGCTGCCACGGCCTTGCCCTGGAGAGGGCATTGGGACATTGGGGAACCTTGGAAGATCGGTGATGTCGGTGATTCTTGAATGCTCGGTTCCTAAGAATGGAGTCTCCTCGTGCCCGCGTGATGATACCACGGCCGTGCCCTGGAGAGCGTGGGAATGTCGGGAACTCTCGAAAGCTCGGATTATTAGTATTATTATTATTATTATTATT
>NW_010367879.1:0-247 GCF_000414095.1 Morus notabilis | reverse complement strand
GCACGTCGGGATCCTCGGTTGCCCCGGTCCAAAGAGATGAGCCTTGTTGTGCCCACGTGATCCTGCCACGGCCTTGCCCTGGAGAGAGCGCCTCGGTTGCCCCGGTCTAAAGAGATGAGCCTCATTGTGCCCGCGTGATGCTGCCACGGCCTTGCGCTGGAGAGAGCGTTGGGACATTGGGGAACCTCGGAAGATCGCTCATGTCGGTGATTCTTGAATGCTCGGTCCCTAAGAATGGAGTCTCATC
>NW_010367878.1:0-454 GCF_000414095.1 Morus notabilis | reverse complement strand
ACCTCCATTGCAGCAAGTTTAAAACCTTAAAGATTGTTGGAGAAAATTCGGATTTGGGAGGATGAAAATAATAGAGAATTCAGAAAGAAGGGTTTGAGGCGTATATGAATACTTTCCTTTAAGGTTTTATTTGCCCTCACTTCTCAAAGTTTGCTAGCGAGTTCTAAATGCAAATTACCCCCCAAGATACAACAAACCCTTGAACACAATATCCAGCAAAAAAAATATTGAGTTCCAGAATAATAGTCATCTGTATTTTCTGAAGTCCATCATATAAAGACAGGGATGCATCCATCCTCTTTAAGTGTTACAACCTTTCACATAAAGATACCTTTTCAATTTGATGGTTATCTTTTATATGCTGATGCACTTATAACAATAGATATTTCTATTGTTAATAAGTAATCAGATATGTGAGAAAACATATCACAAATAGATACAATGGTTCGAGACC
>NW_010367877.1:975-1196 GCF_000414095.1 Morus notabilis | reverse complement strand
CGATATGACGGATGATGGGCCCCGTTACGACACCAAAATATGTCGCCGTCCCCGTGACGGTTGTCGAGCGCAAACAGAGATTACATCTGTCGGTTGATAGGCGCCGTTACACAATAAAAGTTTTGAGCGTTCCTTTGGCCATTGTAGATTGCGAAGAGAGCTTCGATCTAACAGCTAATGGGGCCCGTTACGACACAAAAAATTGTCACGGTTTCATGGCG
>NW_010367877.1:0-263 GCF_000414095.1 Morus notabilis | reverse complement strand
ACGTTCCCGTGGCGGTTGTAGAGCGCAAACAGAGATTAGATCTATCGGTTGATAGGCGCCGTTACATAACAAAAGTTTTGAGCGTTCCTTTGGCCATTGTAGATTGCGAAGAGAGCTTCGATCTAACGGCTAATGGGGCCCGTTACGACACAAAAAATTGTCACGGTTTCATGGCGGTTGTAGAGGGGGAAGAGAGCTTTGATCCGACGGATTATGGGTCTCGTTATGACACCAAAAGATTTCACCGTTCCCGTGCCACTCGT
>NW_010367876.1:265-1547 GCF_000414095.1 Morus notabilis | reverse complement strand
ATATATCTTTTGAGGCCAGTCAACAATTGAAATGATTATTAGCTACCCCAAAAACAAAAGGCGAAATGGGAGTTATCGCCTCGTTTATTTTGTAAATTTGAGTTTTTAATTTGAGTTGAGATATGATATTTTTTAAGAGTTTTTTATTGTAATAAAAAAAATTAAATGTGATATTTTATGAGAATTTTTTACTATATAAACTTAAAATTAAAAATTTAAATCGGTGAAATAAACGATACCTCATCTCAGTTCAGATTAAAAGAAAGGAAAAGCCAAATATTGTCATAAACTTTTTCTTTATATCATTACATCCTATTTTCTTCAAAGATCACCATGAAGTACTAGATTATGTTATATCATGTGGAACCCTGGCAAAAGAGCTTTCTCACTGTGCAAGGCGGCCACTTTGTAGTTTACTTTTCGGGCTAAAAAAGTGAAATCACGTGAATACCTCACACAAACATATATGCACTTTATATGATACGTAATATATTTAAATATTGATATACTTAAATAATTAATTGTAGGAACCATCCAAGTTTCAGCCTATTCCTTTCAAAGTCGCATTTTTTTTAACTTGGTATGACTCATAGTTAGATTTTCGTGATCCAAAAGATAAAAAATATTTTTGGGATTTCCTAGTAAGAAACAATATTAATATGCTGGAATCTTTTGTTTGAAATCAGTTCGCTCATGAAACCATGATAAACAATTCAATATTCAATATGTAGTTTTTTTTTTTTTTTTTTTTTTGGTTTTGCTTTCCTAAAAAAAATTGTAATATGTTTTTGCATAATGCGATTCAAAGGGCATTGAATGAGGACCGCAAACTCCTCGTACCATCTCAATGGGCTTAAAATCAGCTTTACAACGTGAACCTTAGCTAACAAAAGAAAAAGAATAAAAAAAGATAAAAAAAATGGAAAATTTATTCTTAAAAGTACATAAATATAGATTTTTATTTCTTATTCTTGATAAATATTATTTTATTAGTGTAATTATTTGACTATAAAGGTTATGAATTAGAATAAAGAATAAAAATCCTGACTTATTCACTTTTAAAAGGTATTAATCAAAATTATCTCAAAGAGAAAGAAAGTTACACTTCAAGAAGATTAAAGTCCTGTTCATTTCACCGATTCGAGTTTAGAATTTGAGTTTTATTACAATAAACAACTCTCAGAAACAGTTACATCTAACTTTTTTGTTACAGTAAAAAGTTCTCACATAAAATCACATCTCAATTCAAATTAAAAACTCAAATCAGCGAACTAAACGAGTC
>NW_010367876.1:0-215 GCF_000414095.1 Morus notabilis | reverse complement strand
TTTTTTTTTTTTTTTTTTTTTTTGCGGAATTTTTTTTTTTTTTTTTTTTTTTTTTTTTTTTTTTTTTTTTTTTTTAGCTTGGCATGCAAAAAGAGAGTAGCTTTATTTTGACCTTTTTTTTTATTTGTCCACTAATGTATAATCTAGAAGTTAAGAGACAGAAGCCACCACGTGGGCACTTATGGCGAACAAGGAGAATTTCTTGTGAGACCAAA
>NW_010367875.1:731-850 GCF_000414095.1 Morus notabilis | reverse complement strand
AGAGAGCTTTGATCTGACGCATTGTGGGCCTCATTACGACACCAAAAGACTTCACCGTTCCCGTACCATTCGTAGATCGCGATGAGAGAGTCGATCTCACGGCTGATGGGCCCCGGTAC
>NW_010367875.1:0-631 GCF_000414095.1 Morus notabilis | reverse complement strand
GTTGTAGGGCGCGAAGAGAGCTTCGATCTAACGCCCGATGGGCCCCGTTAGGACACCAAAAGTTTTCGCCGAAAACGTGGCAGCAGTAGATCGCGAAGAGAGGTTCGATCTGACGGCTGATGGGCCCCATTACGAAACCAAAAGTTCTCGTCGTTCCCGTGCCATTCGTAGATTACGAAGAGAGCTTCTTCATTCTGACGGCTGATGGGCCCCGTTACGACACCAAAAGTTGTCGCCGTTCCCGTGCCATTCGTTGTTCGCGAAGAGAGTTTCGATCTAACGGCTGAGGGGCCCCGTTACGACACCAAAAGTTGTCGCCGTTCCCGTGCCATTCGTTGTTCGCGAAGAGAGTTTCGATCTAACGGCTGAGGGGCCCCGTTACGACACCAAAAGTTGTCGCCGTTCCCGTGCCATTCGTTGTTCGCGAAGAGAGTTTCGATCTAACGGCTGAGGGGCCCCGTTACGACACCAAAAGTTTCACCGTTCCCGTGGCAGTTGTAGATCACGAAGAGAGCTTCGATCAAACCGCTGATGGGAGCCATTTGAACACAAAAAGTTATCGCCATTCCCGTGGCGGTTGTTGGGTGTGAAGAGAGCTTCGATCTAACGCCCGATGGGCCCCGTTAGGACA
>NW_010367874.1:50084-78541 GCF_000414095.1 Morus notabilis | reverse complement strand
AACCAAACAAATGAATCAACTTTCTTTTCCATTCCATTCCCATTACCATAGTTATTCCCATTCCCATGATCATTTCCCCATTGTAACCAAACGCACTCTAAGGGTGAAATAACCCTTCTCAAAATTTAGGAGGCATGTTGAAATAACTACTTAGTTTAGGAGTATTTATGAAATTAATCCATCAAATTTTAATGGTTGAAAACTTGAAATAAAAAGGGTATTTTATAAAATTTAGAAATATATATATTAAAATTTAAACGGTCTAGTACGTTTAGACTATTCCTCAAGTTTGATAAATCAGACTAAACCGTTTTTGAAACAACGAGATCCAATTTTACACCACTCTAAAAATAATAATGACGTGGAACTGGACTGATAATCTAAAACTTTAAGTTTATTAAATGAGTTGCAATATCTTTTGCACAACTCTAAAAAGCAATTATCCTAAATATATCGTCTAAAAAGAATTGACCTATCCAAAGACCAAAATAAATAAAGGGTTATTAGCACCATTGCTGTTTGAATTATGACATATGTTGTTTTAGTGTGACTTTTTAATTTTTACAAATTAGTCCTTGAACTTCAATTTTTTTTTTTTACAATTTTATTATTCTCTGTCTTTCATAAAAAATTGGTAAATGACATGTGAACTTTCTCATAGATAATCATCTACTAGTGGCTTAATAATTGTAAATAATACATAAATAATTACATCAATTGCAAAATAGTCTAGTTTTTAAGGAGTTTTAACAACAATTAATAATTTTTAAAGGTACACAAATACTAATCTTACTCATTATATTCGAGATTATGGTCTACTTCTACATACCCAGCATGCAGTTACTGTTTCATTTTTTCATTGAGGGAGAGGTGCAAAATAAATTAATTTAATTTTTCGATCAAAAGTACTGTGTGAAATCTGAGAGTGCGTTTAGAACTCGTTCCAAAATAATTTTATTTTTTGTATGGAAATGGAAATAAAAATGTTTTCAATCTCAAACATAAATTATTTTTGAAAATGCGTTTGGTAAGTTTATTAAGAGATTATTTTTAGTATAAAAAATCTATTAATGTCTCTCCTTGCTCGAGAGAGGAGAAAACAAAAACAAAAAATGAAAAACGACTAAAAGTCGTTTTTCATTTCTCTCATATTTTACACTAAACTAAAAAATCGTTTTCATTTCTTTTTTTATCTTAATTGTTCCAAACCCCGTTTTTATTTTTTTTCTCGAAAAATGTGAAAAATAAAAACAAAAATAATTCCAAACACAGCCTAAAAGTCATTTTTTATTTCTCTTCCATTTTACACTAAACTAAAAAATCATTTTGATTTTGATTTTTTTGTCTTTAATTGTGCTAAACGCCGTTTCTCTCTTATTTTCATTTTTTTCTCAAAAAATGTAAAAAATAAAAATAAAAACAACTCCAAACACAACCGAGTTTTTCCTCTGTGTTTCTATCTACAGGTACATTGTTTTAAAAATCGAATTTGTCCGATCTCATAAGTGATAAAGGTAGTAAAAAAAAAAGAAAAAAAAAAGAAAAGAAGAAAAAGAAGAAAGAGTTATCCTTTTTCGTTTTATTTTTCTTTTTTTTATCTCCTCGATGAAAATGGGTAAAATAACACTTGATGCGGTTATTGTATTCAAATTTATATAGTTTTTATACTTAAAAATACAACTATAAATCAAATACAAAAGTTTTTGAAAAGAAAAATCAGAAGAAAGTATTAAAGAGAGAAGGGAACAAAAAAAAAAAAAAAATAAAAAAGGTAGAATGCACATGTAAACATAATGGAAGCTGCCATGTAATAAAACTTCTTGTTGAATGTTGATACCTTCTTCCCTATTGCTCCTTCTTCTTTTGATGCGGAGTATGCTCTCGTTTGTTGGCTAAATAAACGACTGTTGTAAACGAAACTGAAAAATCTGATCCAATCTAACCTAATCAAATATTGGTTAGCATGTTGGTTAACTGTATTTTGAAACATGAAAAAATAATTATTTACTTATAAAATTACATATCTAACTAGTGAGAAACACAGACTCATCAATTATAGGATTATGACGTAATCATTTTTAGAAACACTACTCATCAATTATGCTATTATAACACAATAATTTATGAATTTATCATTATTTTTAACGCCATCGATTAAAACTGTTTAAAAAACAACAATTAAGAAATAATTTATTAAAATAAAAAATTTAATTACTTAAAATAACACAATGTTCATATCGTAATTAAAAAGTAATAACAGTATTAATAACCCACAAATAAAACTGACAAATGTTAAAATAAGAAAGCTTTTTAAAAAAAATATACAATAAATAATGCCTAAATAAATATATAAAAATTCCCAATATTTTTGCTAAATAAACAGTTATAACGCACGTTTATTTTATATATTCGTCTTTAATTTTAAATTATAATTTATAATTTTTTATAATATATTTTTTAAAAAATATGTATAAAATAATAATAATTTTAATTATGATTCTAAATACATAAACTAAATATCTCCGCTGATTACTAATCAGTTTAAGTGCATTGTGGAAAGAAGAAAAAAAAAAAAAACCCTAGAGGTCTGATAAAGCTCGCCATTGATCCCCAGCCGTCGAACATCCGCGCGTAGGCGACCGTGCGAGCGCCGGAGACCCACCGTCTGTGCGAGCACCGGAGCCCATTTTCCTAATCTTTCCGCTGATTTTCAAGCGACGCGCTAGCCAAGCCGAGAATGGTTGGTTTTCTGATTATAATTTTTGTTTGAAATTGAAGTTGAATTTGGGTTGACTATAAGTTGCGATTTTGTGGTGGAAAAACCAAGTCTTTGTGGATATTTGAACGTTTATGTTGTAAATTATAGTCGTCCATTTCCCTTTGCTTCTATTCTATGATGGGATTTCGTAGATTTTACAAATCTTGAAATGGGCTGCTTTTGGAATGGAAATCTTAGCTCATTGGTTAAAAGTGGTTATGGCGGAGTTTCGCCATTTGGGTTATGTGGCTGTTGTAATTTGCAAAAGGGGTTTGCCTTGTAAATATGAGATTGAGAAATTGAGGAGTGTGAACAATGGAGATAATAAACAGGCCTATTTGGGAAAATAGAAAACAGTGGGTTGACAAGGAGAAACATATTTTTTTAAGGTTAACTGTAAGAATGAGAAGAGCTTCAAAGTTTGTCATTTTTGTTTGAAGTTGAAGTTGGGTTTAAAGATTATTGAAGTTTTGTGTTTGATATTTTAATTGACATTTAATTAATGTTTGGCAATTAGTTTATGGAATTCGTTTTACTGTGGAATTTGTTGATAGTGATTGTTGCTTTTGGACTTTGTTTGATTGTTGAGAATTGCTATTGTGATTAGTTTGTGTGTTTTGCTATTTGTCATTTTTTTTGTTTATTATTTTTTCTATTTTTCTAAGATTGATGTTAGTTTGATTAGTTTGATATTTGTTGTAAATTGGGTTGTGCAATTGGTTAGATATTGTTAGAGGTTCATATTTGTGAGATTTCTTTAGGATCTGTGGATTTACTTTGATATTTTTTGTAAATTGGGTTGTGTGGTTGGTTGGATATTGTTAGACTTAGAAGTTCATATTTGTGAGTTTTCTTTGGGATCTGTGAATTTACTTTGATATTTATTGGAAATTGATATGACTATGGTGTTTTAAAATGTTTGATTTTTATGTCATTTTTTTATACCAGAATTGCAAGCAATATAACAACGACATTTGACTATGTAATTTTAGACTGTAATTTTGATCTTCATATTATGACTTAATTTGGATTATGTAATTTTTATCTTCTTATTATGACTTATTTTGGACCATATAGATGTTATATTCATGTCGTGACTTACTTTGCACTACATAATGCTTCTAGATATACTTTGGATTAGATATGTTTCTATGTAGTATGCCACTTCAGTGGATCAAGGATATCTTGATCATTTTGAAATATTGCAAATGTAAACTGTCCAACAATATTACTATTAAAACGGGACTTTTGAAGAAAAGAAAGGACGAGAAAAAATCATTTTTCATTCCATTAGAGCTAAAAGTATGGTTACAAGTGTGTAAAATCAATTGTACTCATTTTTTGGTGCTAGATGTGTTTTATAGCACTATATATAGCCGGAAACTTTTTATGATGCAGGGAGGGGCATTTTGGGCTGTTTAAAATATTTAACATTCAAACTAAGGCTTTCCGTCACAGTCGATTGACCGAGGGGGTGTTCTGTAATATTTTTCAAAAAATTGAGAGGTGTTTCCATAATTTATTCTGTTAAAGGGGATGTCTCTGTTATTTTGGCAAAACTTAGAGGGTGTAAGTGTAAAAATCTCTTCATTCGAGGCTTATGTCTCGATCCATTTTGAGGCTTGCCTTGCTTCGATTAGTCAAAATGCCTCGGTTCCTGATTTCATCTTTTAAAACTACGCGTGTATGTGTATGGCATGTTTTGTTTCAATCAAGGCCATCAAAATATATTTGTTCTGTGGTTTGCATACTCCTGTTGCACTTAGCCCTTGTGCTTTTTGTTTAACTGTTGTTAAATTTACGCAATTCTTTCTTTCTTCCTGTACGCAGTCTTCTTTCTGATATTGTTGCCTTGCTTTGCTTTCTGACAGAATTTTATGCAAGATGAAGATATTCGTTTAGAGACTACGCGAGCTAGATGTAAGTTATCTATATTGTTTAGGGGGAAAAGAAATCCCTATATGTTTGCCTTGATTTCATAAATTGCTTCGAATTCTTACTATTTTTTAAGGGAGTAAAGCTTCTTTTTTTGCGTGACAGTTTCAAATGTTCTCAAAAGGCATGGGGAGTTAACGGAGCGCCTTTCAGGGTAATTTTCTTTGTTCTTTACTTTAGCTATTTAGTCTGCCTTTTTGATTTCACACACTTTGACATCTGAGTCTTGATAACTTGTTTAAACTAGGTTTGGATTGCAGCATGTATTAATACTACTTTGTGGGGTTTAATTGATTTGAATAGGGATTCTGACAAGATGATATTTGAGCGTCTACAGAAGGAATTTGAAGCTGCTCGAGCTTCTCAAACTCAAGGTAGCTTCATGAATGAACTTCTCAAATGCTGTGGTGCAGATTAAAGTTTTGTAACTTAGGACAACGTGAAAGCAGATACAGATAGTGTAATTAGATTAAGAGAAGCAATTCAACTTGTGTGGAATTTTATGTGTTCCCTATTCTCTGTTCAATAACTGGTTTCATAAGTATGCATTTTTTTCTTCAAAGAATCGTAAATTCATTTTATTTTTTATTTTTTGTTTTTGGTTTTTTGTTTTTTTCTTCTTGTTTGACTAAGAAATGTTTTTCTTCTTCTTTTAGAGATTTTTTTAGATGGCGAACAATGGAATGATGGGCTATTAGCTACAATAAGAGAGCGGGTATGGTATCATATGGTACACTTAAGTGTTTGGCTCACTTTGAAAATTTGGTGTTATTATTGTATGCTTTGGGATGTTAATATCTAATGGTATTTTTCATTCTGTAGTTTTACTTCTCAAGTTTCTTGATGAACGTGTAAATGCCTTATAGTTTACCTGGGTTTATCAGGTTCACATGGAGTTAGACAGAAAGGCAATGCCTGGAGATGCAAACATGTCTTCAGGTCCTCATTTTCAGGAAAGAATTACTTATAAAGCAGGAAGTAAGGTAATAATATTAATTCTGCGAAGTTTGTTTCATCGATACAAGTAGTTTGAATGGTGATGCCTTTTTCCTCAGCTTGAATAGCCTTAAAGAAGTCTCACCTTTTCAAGACTAAGATGATTCGAATCCCAATTACTAATAGATGCTAGATATTTCTTGTTCGTTATAAAATCATAGTTTTCATCTTTTTCCTCCTAAAAGAGCAATTTTAGGAGCTTTGTGATCTTTGCAACATCAAGTAGCTTATCTAAGAGAGAGTTCCTACTGTTGATTGGATTTCAGAGAAGTCACATCCATGACAGTTGCAATCCTGCTGCATATCATGGATGGGATTTTAAGAAATAAAAAGACAATTTTACTTCGGAAGTTGGACTACATAACAGTGTATTCTAACTTTTCTAGTTATAGCAAAGGCTCTTCTTGTGCAGAGACCAAAACCTGAAAATTTGCGTTGCGAATATAAATTCTAAATTGAGCATGTAGGAAAAAGGGGAAACTAATTTTATTCGTGTGAATCTTCTGAATTAAGTGTGTGGGTAAAGGAACATGGATATCAATACAATGCTGTACTATGATGAAAACTGTTAGTGATGAATAAATTTTAAAAATTACTTGTCACTTTTACAGACTCAGTGCAGCATTATTACAAGTAAGGGAACCTATTTCCTTTTATTCATAATTCTATTGCATTCTGCTTTCTGGATGATAAGTTCTTTAATGGTTGCGTGTTTGTTGTCAGGTGATTTGCTGTTTGGAAGGGGCGAGAATTGGAATACAATACGAGACATCTTTTGCTGGTACGTTTGAAGTGATTTTCAGATATTTACTTGTGCACGTAAAAAGTAGTCTAGGCATCATGTCATGTTATTCCCATTTAATGAAAAAGGTAAAAAAAGTATTCTTTAGTGCTCATTGTCTTCCACTTTTTCCCCTTGTCATATCTCGATATTGATATGTTTGTTCTCTAGGATGGTCAACAACTCCATATTTTGTGTTTTATTCATTTCCTTTCGTCTTTATTGATGATATCTCATTGTTTTTTCCTTTTAATTGATTAAATTATCGAAAGATTTTTATTAAAAAAATGGTTTTTATAACTTTATGAGTTTAGCACTTGCATAGAAACCAATATCCTGTTGCCAATCTTGTACTTGTAGTTTGAATCTTGGGCATTGACATAATGGGTCATTTGGCGCCTTCTTTTAATTGATGTAAAGGGTCAGTTAAAGCTTATACTGAAAGAAAACATCTGAATTGGAAGTTCTGAGGTTGTAGGCATAGTTGTGATATGTTGGCTGTAGCAATGAGGGAAAGCTCTCATCTATTCTCTCTTCTTTTTTTTTTTTTTTTTTTTTTTTTTTTTTTTTTTTTTGCAGGAGAACCTTGCGAGTTGTATCATTGTGTGCTAGAGAGCAAGTCTTTTCTTGAAAAGATGACTGTCCTTGAACATACGATTCCATTTTTTCTGCCATTAAGGGAAGCTGAAAATGATCTTCTATCCTCAAATGCTATGGTAAGGTTGGTTACTTGCATTGACTTTGCTGACTTGTGCTTGCTTTTATTTTTAACTCATTCTCAGCATTGGTCGTTAACGTTTTTTCTCCAGAAATTTATAGATTACATCGGAGAACTTTTACAGGCTTATGTGGATAGACGGGAACAGGTATGATGTTGTTAGAGTGTGTTTAAGTTGTTTTCTCTTGGTTAGAAAAATGAAGTCGTGGTCTGCCAAGATTTTATTACTTTAGACTAGAGTCCAACGATGTCTCCTCTTATTACGGTCGAAAAGGAAATAGGGAAAGCATAATGAAGTATTTTTACCAATTTTTGACGCCAATTTATAGTGCGTCTTTTAGGCTACAAACTTGATACTAATCGTTGACTTTTTGCACCCGGCCTAAACAAATGCCGTATCATTTGATACCAAAATTTGGTGAAAAAGTTTGTTCTCTGTAGCAATACTCTTTTTTGACAATAACATGCTTTACTAAGCTATTACTGAAGTCTCAAACTTCCCTACTCTTATGCAGGTTCGGCTTGTGAAGGAGTTGTATGGAAACCAAATTGGAGAATTGTATTATAGCCTTCCCTACCATATGATAGAGTTTTCCCTTGATGATTTTGATTGGTCAGTGCATTTTCTCTATTGTTTTTTTCCCTGTTTACTATATAGCTCCCTTTTTTTTTTGGGTCAAGCTTACCTAAATCTAAGGTGTTTCAAGAATCTCTCTCTCTCTCTCTCCTTTTTTTTTTTTTTTTTATTCTGTATTCTAGATGTATGATTGTGTCGAGGTTTATTTTCTAGGAGGCCCATAAATCATGCTTTGAAATTAAAGAAAAAATCTGGATTTTGGGAATAAAGAAAAAATCTGGATTTTGGGAATACAGAAAGGAATGTAGGTGATGATCCAAGAATCTGAAAAAGAATTTTGTGTTCTGCAATGAGAATTATATCTTAAAAAAGGAAAAGTAAAGAATAAACTTCTTTTTCGAATAGAAGCTGCTTAATATATAAAATAAATTTCTCTATACTGCTGCCTCATTTTACTTCTCTTTTTTTTTTTTTGGAAAATTTTGCAAAAATCATGCTTGTCGATCCACTTGCAATGCTTAAACAATGATGTACATGGTGTTAAACCTTTGTTTTCATGGTCCCATTGCAAATTATCTCTATAAGATATCTAAACTGGTATACAAGTAGAAACTAGTTCATTGCCATTATCAGAAAACTTTGTCGGATTAAGTTTTCACCATGCTGAAGAATGCATGTCTTTTGTTGCAGCAAGGTAACTGTTGCACTTAGATATACAGATCTGCTCTCTGTACTTCCTTCTCGTATCAGAGTACTAGCATGGCCAGTGCATCAATCCAAGAAAAATAGTTCAAATTTGATTACAAGTAGGAAGGAGAATGGAGGTATGGCAGGTCAACCCGGTCCTGTTCGTCTGTCCTATGCAGAGGATGCATTACGAACCATGAGCTTACCAGGAGGTGCTACTTCTTTCTAAGTGAATGCATTTTTTTACCTGTCTTTGTTGTTAGTGTAAAGGAATTCTGTTACCTCTTTCTCTCTCTCATCCCGCCTCCTTTCAAGTCAAACTGTGCAATTAAGACACCGAACACACACGTCCACGCATGCTTACCTGTATTTTTTGTTGAGCCTCCTCTCAAGTTAAACTGTGGAATTAAGACACCCAACTAATTATTTTTCTTTTTGTCATTCCCCCTTGAAATACAGACTCATGCCTGCGTGCTTCAGTATATTTTTTTGTTGATATATTCTTGTTTATGCTTGTGACGCTGGCTTTAGTAAGTCGAGTTTCCAAAGTCAATGCGGTTAATGCCGGGTGCTTGTCTATTGGTCTTGGATTATATCAAATGACATCAAAATAGCTTGTAGCTGAAGTCGACTTAAAGACCTTAAGGCCCTTTTTGTTTGTGTATTTTCTGTGTTCTGTGTTCGTATTTTCACGTGTTCAATATTGATTTCTGCTTCCGGTTCCAGCTTATGCAGAGATTGTGTTGAATTTGCCACGAGCTCTGCCGCAAATATATCAGCAAAGGACCCCCTCTTAATGCTTCGTCTCATTTCAGCAAAACCTTACTATGTACAAAAGCTAGAGGAGAGTTTGTTGGGGCTCTAGATGTTGTTTAGCAACTGAGTACAGATTTAACAGGGAGACCATTGCGAGGCGAAAATGGAGATAGGTTGGTTCTCATCATTTTGTATATTAGAAAAGTATATGATCCGGGTTTAGTACTGTCTGTGTCTAGTTGTCGATAAATTTTTTGTATCATTCGGTTTTGATTTCTATTGTCATGACTCCAATTTCATCAGATTCCTCTGACAGAACTCAATGTAATCTTTATGGCATTATAAAACTGATAAGTGAAATCATAGTCTTGCAGTTGTTATTGTATTGAGTCTCTCCCAACTTTATGTTTGTATGTGTGTGCGGATATATGTATATATATATATACACACATACACATACCTATATATATTATTCAACTTTATGTTTGTATGTGCGTGCGGATATATGTATACTAATCAAGGAATCAAGATGATTACGTTCAGTGAATTTTAAGCACTAAGGTTTGGGGTTTGAACTACACGTAGTGATTATCGCTAGCTGATGGGGGTGGGTTCTGTTCTTTGTTTGGTAGCAAATGGGACTGTTTCTCCTCCCTTTTGCTTGTGTAAAATATTCCTATTTCTTATATATATATATTTGAAAAAAAGGGAATACTTTAAACCATTTGACTATAGTAATAAAGTTAGTAAATTCCGGTAACATAATAGATCAGAAGTTACTTTTTTTTTTCTTTTTAAAAATAAAAGGGGTATTTCTCTAGTAGGATTAAAAAAAAAAAACTACGAGTAATTTTTTACTTTGAGTCATTAGATCTGTATTAAAAATTATATGTTTAATGTTCTGTATATTTTTTTAATTTAATTAAATTTTACCTAGATTTAACGGTCAGGAACTGATCTTATTGATAAGGAGGTTTTATCGGAGAAAGTCTGCAGATAAAAAACACTGGAGCAGGTTGCCAACAAGGATGAAAATATCTTTCATATTTCCGTCAATATTTTCATAAAATGACCTCATATTGCTAGCAAGAATAAATATTGAGAAATGAAAGAGTTATGGCAAGAAAGATGATTATTCTTCATGAAATTTCTACATTGATTTTTTGTTTTTTGGTTTAATCTTTTGTTGCAAGATTTTCTGGTTTGTAGCTTTGGTTTTGCCTTCAATTCTTTTTGTTCCTTTTTATGTTTTTGGGATAATTACGCTATATATATATATTATTATTTTTTTTTATTAAACACAAAACCTAAGGACAAAATGAGCTCTCACAAAAAATTGCACTTTGACTCTACTGGTCCGTTTTGCTCAGTCACATGCTAACAAGCTACAAGAACACAAAAAAGGTTTAGGGGGGCATGTGATATCATATGACAATGATCAGTTTTATAAAAATATGAAAGTAATTTACACAAAAGTAATGTGAAAATACTGACAATGGTTACGAGATATGATATCTTTATTTGTCATAGCATAGCATGGTAAAAGAACACTATTTGTTTGTTTGTTTGTTTTTTTTTTCTTTTACTTCTTTATAGCACGGTCCTACGAGGCTATGAGGTAAGTAAATGAGTGGCTACTTTTACCTTTACTAGTATTAAAGAGTGTCTTATTAGTCATTACTCGTGAAGTTGGTTTAAAGTAATTTCATGCCAAAAGTACTGCTATAATTACATCCTATAAATAATATAATGCAGGTAATGTACTGTAACACAGTGCTTTTATGTTTATATAACTTAGATTAGATATTGAAGGAGATTTGAAATTGATTTTATTTTTATTTTTTACGTTTTTTGAAAAAGAAAAAATAAAATTATTTTTAAAACGGTATTAGACGTAATGAAAATAATTTTTTAATTTAATGTAAAATGAGAGAAATGAAAAATGACTTTTAATTATTTTTTATTTTTTATTTTTGTTTTATCCTCTAGAACAGAGAGAGAGAGAAAGATAAACATTAATAAGTTTTTTTATACTGAAAATAATCTCTTGATAAAACTACTAAACGCATTTTCAAAAATGATTTCTGTTTGAGATTAAAAATATTTTCATTTTTATTTTCATACAAAAAATAAAATCATTTTAGAATGAGTTCTAAACGCGTTCGAAATGTTTTCAATTTTATTTTTCAAGACATGCAGCGCCAAACGCGTATCTCGGAACATTTTTAGTTTTTGGTCATTGAGAAACGTGAAAAACGTTTTTAAAATTGATTCCAAAAAGGCACATAATTTCATATTTTTAGAGGGGTAAAACTATAAATTAGATACATACATAATTAAAAAAAAAAAAGAATTAAGTGGGCAGCTCAACTTTGGGTCACGCGTAGCTCCGCCCCTGATTATATTGTATTCTCAAAAGTCACTATAAAGTTTTACTTTTGAGTTGTAAAATATTAACGAGTGTCAAAATACAACTGCTGCATTACAATTGTTTAGCCAAATACCATACTTTGCGTGTGTAATTGTCGCATTTGATTTGAGATGCGCCATTCTTTTTTATATTTTCCATTTTAAATGTTATGCTTTGTGCCCTCAGGAATCCATATAGGCTGTCAATGGAGAGAGAGAAAGTTGTAATGAATTACGAACCTTAAGCATAAACTCATTCACTGAAGTACATTGAGGAAAGGGAAAACCATTGAGCAAAAACAGTTTTTGTTTTTGTTTTTTTTCTGTTTTTTTGGTCGTGGTTTCTCAGTCCAATTCCTTGCCAAATTTATCTCAATCCCCCATGATTCTTAGTACCATCACTTTTCACAGAGTTTTGTCTTTTAAGTTGGTATGAAAAAAGGTCTGTAATCTCGTGATACAAATGTGACAGAATATTCGGTTTGTATCATTGACTTTGTGAAGGTGAAGGCTCTCTTATTCCCATTACCAATAATATCACGGTGTAAATATCGGTTCGTCCACTACCACCATAATCATGTGATTGCCACTTTGTAGAGAAACCGAGTGCAAGAAAAATTGTTCTTGAACACGAGTCCTTTAATGGCAGAAATTAAACCACGTGACAAGTTTTAGAAGGAAACTACTAACAAGCACTTGAGACCTAAAAGCATTACGCAAACCTGAAAAATGATCATAAATCCCCGGACTTGTGATTGCGTATATAGTTTAATTGTAGTTCCACGTTTAACTCCACCGTAAAGTGTAGATTTTAAAACTCATTTTTTAAATTTAAAAATCGTAAAAAAAAAAAATTCCTGAATTTTACCTCTATAAAAAAGAGATCCTTGAACCTCTTAATTATATAAAATTATTCAAATCAGTTCTTCTATCTAGAGATTAGTCTGACACCAACCGAAAACTTATGTGACACTGATTGTAACTATTGATCGTATCTCAACTTGTCTCATTACACCAACTCAATTACATAAAAATGTTCAAAACATTCATTTCGTCCAAATTTTTCCATTTTCTGCTATACTGTGATATAAAATATATATGCAACATCATACTACTAAATGATCTTATTCACTTGCCCCTAGAAAAATTCAAGGAAAGAACAATTCAAGGAATGTAAGTGATTGGCTAGGTGCCACTACGTCATCCTTGTCTTAAAATATGACAAATATTCCTTACACCCCCACATGACATCGAAAGTGTGTCCAAAAAGAAATCAAATCCGTATTCATAGGTACATACAACAGAGTAGGTATATCTCTCTCTCTCTCTATAAAAAGAAATCAAATCCGTATTCATAGGTACATACAACAGAGTAGGTATATATCTCTCTCTCTCTCTCTATATATATACACATATAATATATGTATATATATAGAGGTACTTTTCTTCTTGTCCCATTCCCAACAGAAGTTTATATAATCATGTTTTGCCTGATCAACAATGACACAGAATATCACTACTTTTTTTCTTCTTTACAATAATAAAGCAACAAGGCAACCGCCAATAACAAAAAATAGGAAATAGTCACTATAATCTCAAAAGCTAAACAACAACATTAGTATCAACAAAATGCCTACGTGGGAGCTTCCCAAAATCGCCCATGTTTTTATAAATTCGTTTTCAAATGCCCCCATTATTAAGACCCTTTACAGCTAAGAGCAACCCACCTCCAATTATCTCCACACATTTGTCTATATGAGCTCTGGATTAACATTTAAACCACTAGAAAAGCACATAACAATAATTTTAAGATCATAATAAGCAAACATTAACTGTTCTTCTAAGTTTTCTAAGCAATGAATGTCCCAACTCTTCTCTCTCTCTGCTTCCTGTTTCTCCTGACCATCTCAAGCACAAGTCATGCTCAACTTAGCAAGGACTACTACAAGAATTCTTGCCCGAATGTCGAGTCCATTGTCCGAACCGCGGTGGAGAGGAAAGTTCAGCTGTCAATTGCGACTGCTCCGGGCACTCTCAGGCTCTTCTTCCATGACTGTTTTGTTCGGGTTTGTTGTTTACTTCTTTCACAAGGAACACAAAAAATTTTGCATTTGTTTTATATTAAGATTGCTACATATATAATGAAAGTTCGATTTTGTTTTTTCGGGGCAGGGATGTGATGCTTCAGTGATGCTGTTTTCTTGGAATAGCACAGCAGAGAAGGATAATTCTGACGATCTTTCTCTGGCGGGGGACGGGTTTGACACGGTTATCAAAGCAAAGGAGGCTGTTGAGCGTGTTCCTGGTTGCAGACAGAAAGTCTCTTGCGCCGACATTCTGGCTTTGGCCGCTAGGGATGTCGTAAGATTGGTAAGTTAGTTTGGAGTGTGTAGTAGAATTCATTTTTGTTCGTTTACCACCGCCGGTGATACATTCACTTTATTTCACCGTTTTGAGTTTTGTTAAGTAAAAAAATTTCAGAATCAGTCACATTTAATTTTTTTATTAAAATAAAAAATTTTCACATAAAGTCACATCTCAATTCAAATTAAAAACTCAAATAAACGAACTAAACGGTCCCTATACATACGTAATAACACGGTCAAGTTGCTATAGTACTGCAATTTGTAGCGTGACAGTTTGGTTTTTCCAAAAGTGTTATTACGTAATAACACGGTCCCTATACATAGTGCTCGTTTCGCTTTTACCTTCTCTCCACGTGATTGTAGTATTCTCTTTTTTCTACATGTTTTTATCAGAAATTGCAATATAAGGGCTTAAGTGAGAACAATTTAAAGTTTATGAGGCAAAGTGAGAGTTTTTAAAATTCAGAGGATAAATTGAGAATAACCATATAGTTCAGTGAGCATCAGTGATAATAATCCAAAAAAAGAAAGTCTTGTTATAGCCCGTGCATGTTTCTATTGCTTAAAGCGGGTATTCATGTGTGGTGAATCAATATAAGCCATGTATTCTGTTATTTTCTGCCCATTTCATAGCCATTAAAAACGACTATGGTAGCATGGTGATATTGGATTATTTGCAAGTGGTTTGGTAGGTTGAAAGTCTCAGGTTTGAGCCACATTAAAATGCGTTTGAGACTATTTTCAGACTTAACTGTTAATGAGACTGAATTGACGGGTTTTTGTTTAGCCAATGCAACGGAAATTTCTGCAAGTAACAAAGTATAGATTTACTTTTGGTGCAGAAAGGGGGACCATCTTATGAAGTAGAACTGGGAAGAAGAGATGGGAGAATCTCTACAAAAGCCAGTGTGCGTCACCAACTTCCTCATCCCGAGTTCAGAGTAAAGAAACTCAAATCAATGTTTGCCTCACATGGTCTCTCTCTAACTGATCTGGTTGCACTATCAGGTACTTTTATTTTATTTTATTTTTTAAAAAACCCTTTTTTAAGTTACCCAAAGAAATCACATATTTTAGAGCACTTCTATTCAGCCTAACCGGTCTTACCCACACTAGACACAAATTAGAGTCGTGTTTAGAATTGATTCCGTTTTTATTTTTCACGTTTTTTAAGTAAGAAAAAATGAAAACGTTTTTAAAACGACGTTTGGCGCAATAAAGACAAAAAACAGAAATGAAAACGATTTTTTTAGTTTAATGTAAAATGAGAGAGTTTGTCGTTTTTCATTTTTTATTTTCGTTTTCTCCTCTCTTGAGCAGAGAGAGGAGAGAGAGACATTAATGAGTTTTTTTATGCTGAAAATAATCTCTTAATGAAACTACCAAATGTCTTTTTAAAAATAATTTTTGTCTGAAATTGAAAACGTTTTCATTTTTATTTTTATACAAAAAACAAAATCATTTTAAAACGAGTTCCAAACACGCACTAGAAAACCCACCTATGGAGCCCATGTAGGTTTTATAAGTAGACTGCATCAGTTTGTGTTTGTGTTTAGTGGGGTTATGGCTCGATCATACTAAATAATTTTTTTTCCATACTTTAATTATAAGGTATAGATTATGATCCAGCTCGCATGTTTATTTTTCTTTTTGTCCCTTTTTATACTCCCTAATAATTTAATGTGACATCGAAAAATGTTATAATCGACATATTATATAAATTGATGTGGTATACTAGTAAAAAGGGGACACAACCGCTCTAATGGGAAAATAATTTTGTTGTAGGAGCACACACAATTGGGTTTGCACACTGCAGCTTTATAGACAAGAGGGTCTACAGTTTCAAAAGCAAGACCAGAATTGATCCAACACTCAACCTGCAATACGCAAAGGAGCTGAAACGACAATGTCCCGAAAACGTTGACCCCAGAATTGTCGTTGGCATGGACCCAAGTTCACCCCAAAAGTTCGACAATGAGTACTACAAGAATCTTCAGCAAGGAAAGGGCCTATTCACCTCTGATCAAACCTTGTTCACTGACAAAAAGGCAAGGGTCATTGTCAACCAATTTGCCTCCAACAACACAGCTTTTCAAGAGGCTTTTGTGAATGCCATGACTAAGCTTGGAAGGATAGGGGTCTTGACTGGAAACCGAGGCGAAATTAGGCGTAATTGCGCCTTTGTAAACTAGATTCACACATGAACTTTCACAAACTTGCAATTCTAGTACTTTTGAAATTTTCTGATTATTTTTTTTTTCCCCCTCCCCTCAGAATCCATGTAAAGAGTATGCTATGCTGATTGTTTGCAATATAACACGGTGAATGTCGCAAGCGTTACAGAGAGTTGAATTGTAAAATCTGTTATTTGTATATGTGGTTGGAATAATTAGGTCTTTGAAGAAAATTAAAGAATTATGTCCCGTTCATTTCACCGATTCAAGTTTAGAATTCAAGCTTTATTACAGTGAAAGACTTTCAGAAACAGTCACATCTAACTTTTTTGTTACAGTAAAAAACTCTCACATAAAGTCACATTTCAACTTAAATTAGCTAACTAAATGGGCCCTTAATTACCGAAATCTGAGATGACAGGAAATCTATACCATAGTTGTTTCCCCAATTCACAGAGCTCAATAGGTGGTCCTGGCATGTTTGGAAGAAGATGACATGAGGCCTCAGCAGACTATGATAGGTAGGTTAAAGTGAATGTGACATTTACAATCTGCAATATAAATGGTTCAGAGCATTTGAGAAGTTTACTTTTTGAAGATTCAGAAGACACATTTTTAAACTAGTTCCATTATAGATGAACTTTGAAAAGCGTGTTATGTATGTTGGGTATTACATAAAAGGCCATTGATAGTGGAAAAAAAGCACAACGAGCAAAATATGAAAATAAAGGCTCCAAGTGCAGACGAAACTGAATCGCGAGTGGAAATCATCGTTCAGTAAAAATAAAAATCACTAGATAAGACTTTCCTCATTATTGGCATCCTGATATTAGTAATCACTGATTAAAAGATGGCAATAATAACCATATATTTTTTACTCTATAATTTAAACTTGACTCTTAGCAAGTAGACCACTGACTAAAAGACACTGAAATTTGGCCTAGTGCAGAATTATTAATTTCCAACGTTTGAAGTACAACAAGCAACAAAATATGCTTTATGAAGAAAAGAATCCCTCAAATCTTATACGACACTCTTTAGAGGTATTTAAAGAACATAATCTGAAAAACTAAGAGAACGATCTTTAATTTTCAGCTCTTATTAATGCAATGTTCATAGTCGATCGCCAAAACCAGAACTTCATGTCCTATTATGTACGGTGATCGATAATGCAAGAACAAATCACATTCAAGATCCGATCAGATGTTAGGAATCGATTGCAGCGAGAAACCTCTCTTGGCCAAGACGCTTCATACAGAAAGAGAAGATAAAGAAAATGTAATTTATCTCGTTTAGCTTTAAAAGAGAAACAGTACTTTTCCTCTGCCTTTAGGTGACATTCAAAAACTAACCAACTAAAATTTCTAGCAAGAGGAAAATTCACCCTATTCTAGACACAAGACTTTTACCAAAAGTTCATCATCATCATCACAGCTTTTTGAGCTTCTTGTCCATGATTAACCATTAGCCTTTTTCTTCGCTTTGAAAACTCTCCTTAGCTCTTCAAACTGTGTAATGTTGTTGAATTGTGTCAATGTCAAGTCCTTTCAGCTTCACCACTGACTCAACATGACCCTTGAGTGTATGCAGTTCCCGAAGCCTGCAGCAATAATCCAAACAAATATTTTCTTAGAATAACATACTTTCTTTTCATCCCAGACAGTAAATTGGGGGAAATGTAATTTTTTCAACATAAATTCCCTATTCTTATTACTACAAAATTTCATACTAAGAGGCATTCTTGTTTATGAAATCCTATGAAGGCTTAGACATGAAAAACAGCCTAGTATGGCAATCAAAACCCCTGGTTTCGCCCCAATGCAAGTCGAACCACCAGGCTTTTATATGCAATAATCATGTTTATAATGTCTATGGTATATTAGCTTGCCTTGCAACTTCAGCCCGCCGCTTAGCTTGTTCTGCAATCTCTGAAAGCTCCCGGTAACTGCTCTTTTCCGGGAAAAGGTTGGTGCTTTCAGGTGGCTGAAGACCATGTAGAGTCCTCTGTGCTGCAGCCCACTGTGCTTCCCTCTCTTCTTTACCGTAGTCTTTCTTGGTGGTGAAGGCAGTCTGTTATGACAATAAAGCATGTAAGCAACACCAATGACTTCCTTTAACTGGAATTTCTATTGAACTTTGAAAAATATCATACGAATAATGTACCTTGTTCTCCAGGAGGTTATCCCAAGCTTTTCCACTCAGAATGTAGCGGATTGCAAATTTGAGGAAATCAAGAGGAACATATGTTACCAAACTGTATAGCCAGATTACACCAGCCCAGCCCCAGCCAGCACCCTTTATTCGTGCGAAACCCCAGTTTGCATAGACGGCTATGAGAGTTGCCACCTGATAATTAGAGAATTGACCTTGACATCAATATATAGAATAAACTATTGGCATTTGACACTGACAATTTAACTACAGAATGTCACAATAAATAGCTGAATTAAGGTTAGTGTGGTACTAAGTTATCACAATAATGTTTATAACAGGTTTTTAAAAAAATTCTAGTGCAGCATAAACCATGATAATGTGTACAAACAAACAAACATTACCAGTTGTGCGATTACGAAGGCGCCGAGTAAAAGAAGTCCAGGGAGTTCAACGTAGGACCAGCTGCGAGACCTCGTGACAAATATGAGGGCCTGACTCACAATACTCACTTGCAGGTACAGCGCTGCCATCATTTCCTTGGGGTTATCCCTCAATGATCTTACACCAAATTTGTCCTGTATAAAAAAAAAAGTAAATAAATAAAAGATGAGGAGAACGATAATCCAATCCAACCAACAAACTTATAGGTTAGCTGAAGATATAAGACATGTACTTACGGAGAAGAAGTTGGTATCTTTCATGACCCAGAAGAAGATGACAGTCATTAGTGCCAAGTAACCTCCAAGCACAATGCCAGTGGCAAAAATCTCTCTCAGTTTCCAGCTGTCTGGTTGTGGGGATGGCTTCACTCTGTCTTTGGATATTGTCATGATTGTTCCTGGAAGTTTGGTCAAGAAAAGATTCAGATTCATGTTTCACAAGTAGTTGTAAGCTGTACAAACTAAACTGGGTTCAATCAACCAGACAATAAGACAAAGTGATCTCACCGTCGTTTAGGATGGCAATGATCAAAACCATGAAGGGCGCAAAGTCAAATTTCCATATCAGAGCAATGAACAAGAAGCCAAACTGTCAAATTAGACATAATGAGAACATGCACGAAATCTAAAAAATATGAAAAGGTTAGCTTGCAGCATTTGCATCACAAAATCTTTATGTGCTACACTTACCACTATTCTGATGGTAATTGAAACTGCATATATCTACAAAAGAAAAAAAAAATTTGAAAGAAAATAAGGTTAGAGATTTGAGAAATATAATCATAAAGCTTTCTCAATTGCTGAATAAGAGCATAAATAATCAACTAACGGTGTAGTTCTTCATTCTTTGGAAAATGGCCCTGCTGGTCAGCACTGCACTGATAATAACACTCAACCCAGGTTCAGTAAGGACAATGTCTGAGGCACTTCTAGCAGCATCAGTAGCATCAGCAACAGCAATACCAATATCTGCTTTCTTTAGTGCAGGGGCATCATTGACACCATCTCCTGTCATTCCACATATGTGCTTCCTCTCCTGCAGCCTCTTTACGATTTCATACTTGTGTTCTATCATGTGGAGAAAAAGATTGTCAGGACAAGAGTACAAATGGACAAGTTAGGACAATATTCAGGCGTCAGGAGCCAAACTATATAATATGGCAGACACACAGCATATCCAGAAGAGCAGGGGGGGGGGGGGTGCGGGGGGGGGGGGGGGGACAAAAGAAGATTCATAATTCTTAGAAGACTTAGATAACGAGTCATAGGGACCCATTAACTCTACTATTTAGGAAGACAAAGGGATTAAGCATATTTATGGAAAGAGAATCGCAAATCCACCTGGAAAAACTCCAGCAAATCCGTCAGCCTTCTCAATCAATTCGTCGACTGGAAGTGCCGCAATGTTTGCATCTTTGTCTTGACCGAGCAATGATGAAGATGGGTACATGTTTGTTCCCATACCAAGCCTCCGACCAGTTTCCTTAGCAATGGCCAGCTGATCCCCTGGGAAATGAAGAAATTGTAAGCAGATTACATACAATGATATAAAAGAAAAGGCTGCAATACTTAGATAAATGAGAATAAAACAATTATAATATTCAGAGAAGTGGTCGAAGGGAATGTTAATTTAACAAGACTTACCAGTAATCATCTTAACATTGACACCAAGGTTGAGAGCTCTTCGAATAGTTTCAGCACTGTCATGTCTAGGAGGATCAAAGAGAGGCAGCAGACCAACAAATTGCCATGGTGCTCCTGCACTCTCTTTTGTCTTCTCGGGTACTTCCTGAGAAATAAATATGCAGGTACCAGTTAGAATATATTCAACTAACATAGCAATGAAGAAATTCTTTGTTACATTTTCCTACCTGTCTTGCAACGGCTAAAGAACGAAGTCCACGTTCAGCAAACTTATCAATTACTGCATGAACCTTTTTCTTGACATCTTCTCTGCAGTTGCACAGGGTAATTATCTGTTCGAAAACATGAGAAACTAATGAATTGCTGTTCTTTCAAAAGGTTTGTCGCTCCACATCACAAATATGAATTACCTGTTCAGGGGCTCCTTTGCTAGCTCGATGCCAGCTTCCCTCAGAATCAATGTAGGTCAGAGCAGTTCTCTTGTCAACAGGGTTAAATGGAAGAAAGTGGACCTCTCTTATGCCAGCTCTTGCCTGCCAATTTCATATAATCACATAAAAGCTCCAACTAAAAAATCTCAGTCAAAATAATAGACGAAAACAATAAAAAGAAAGGATGGTTGTACTCTGTTATACCTCCTTTGGATCTGCAAGCATTCCAACAATTGCAGCATCAATAGCATCCTGATTTTCAGTCCTTGAAGCCCTAGCTGCAAGAAGGATGACGTACTCCTTTTCCACACCTTTGGCAAACACTTCAATAAGGTTTCTGTCAACAGTCAACTTGTTCAGGGTCAGAGTTCCTGTCTTGTCACTGCAGAGGACATCCATGCCAGCCATTTCCTCAATGGCTGTCATTCTTTTGGTAATAGCACCTTGTTGAGAAAGCCTGTGGGAACCAATAGCCATCGTGACAGATAAAACAGTTGGCATGGCAATTGGAATTCCTCCAATCAAGAGAACCAGCAAATTGTCAATTCCATCCCTATACTTGCGGTGCTGGATTGGGTACATGACTATGATCTCGATTATTATACCAACAGCAATCGAACAAATGCAGAAGTTACCAATAGCAGTAAGAACTTTCTGGAAGTGTCCAACTTGGTTGGTGCTGTCCACCAGATGGGCAGCTTTACCAAAGAAGGTGTGCACACCAGTTGCAATCACAACTGCTTCAATTTCACCTTGTTTACATGTTGAGCCAGAAAACACTTCTTCTGAGGGATGCTTGGTGACAGGAAGGGACTCTCCAGTTAGAGCAGATTGATCAATCTTTAAAGGATCACCCTCGAGAAGACGAGCATCAGCAGGAATAATATCTCCCAACTTAATGCTGATTATGTCTCCTGGAACCAGAATGGCAGCATCTTGCTCAGTCCATCGACCATCTCTAAGAACCTATGTATTATGGCAAGAAATATATAAGAAAGATTTAAAATATTAGCAGGAAATAAAGTAATCAAGTGAAGCTTGACTGTTTTCTTTCACCTTAGTCTTGGGAGCAAGACCAGCCATGAGGGCTGCCGCTGCATTACCAGCATTGTTTTCCTCAATAAAACTGATGGTAGAGTTGATCAACAGCAAGACAATGATACCAACAAAGTCCTGCCAATCCGGAGGCCTCCCATCACCATTTGCCAAGGCAATAGCCATCAAAGCAGCAGCTTCCATGACCCAGGACAAAGGATTCCACATAAAGCCCAGAAACTTGAGAAATTTGCTTTCCTGTTTTAAAAACATAAAGTCATGACATGCTACCACATAGTCTTATGGAACAGGAGATATGAAAACGTAGATAGAAACAAGCCATCAGTCACACGTTCTGATGAACCCAACCTTTTTCTCTTCCAATTTGTTGGGTCCAAAAACTTGGAGCCGGTTGGCACCTTCTTCTGATGTTAGCCCTTGCCTTGTGCATTTCAACTGTTCAAAGACTTCCTCCATTGGAATCCGTTCCTGTAACCAACAACGAAGTTAAGCATGAATAAGCCATCAAAATCATTCTCATATTTATGCAACCATTGCCAAGCTCATCACAATTCTGTGAAAATTTATCCATTCATAGATCACCTATATTCCATGTCTAACTTCATGTTTTGACAAGACATGCAAAACTTTGTTCTGATCACTCTATGAACTGGTCACAGAAAATGAAGCCTGAATCCAGTGGAATGTTATTCTCCACTGATGATAGACTGGCTAGGGCACTATTCATACTTTAGACCAACACTCGATAACACGCCCGTTTTTCCTCTTTTTGAATTTCTGTTCAAGTGTTTGACACATTTTTTTTATTGTCGCCAGTAATATTACATTATATGAGACCATGATGACGTTGTAAACCCCAAAACATTGGAAAATAAAGACCCAAAAAAACCCACACAAAGGGGTTCCAACCACCTAATTGTCACGGGAAATATAAGGTCATGGTACACTAAACAGCTCAACTTTAGTCAAAACACATGTGAACTCTTATCACATTTTTTCCCATCATGGTTTGGCAAGAGATGTAAAGCCAAAAGGTCATAAAATATGGTCACTCTCTACTTGACTTCAAGTTTTTTAACTTGGTAAATCAATTAATTAAGTAAGAACTCGTTTGGTTCATGAATTAAAACTATGAGATTAGAATCATTTTTTATTTACGTGTGTTTTTTGTAAGAAAAAATACTATAGCAAATCATGAATCATGATTCGAATCAGAGAACGAATTCTTAAACCAAACGGGGTCTAAATGTTTGTTTGTAATTAATGGCATAATTTAAGTGATACTGTTTCAAGATAGTAGTAATGAAAAAGTAATTTTAAATTTTTCTCCAAACAAAAAGAAATATTTATACATGTATTTATACATTTATAATTTCTTGGATCAATAAATAAAGACGTAAATTTCGAATATATGTACAGTCAATTTCAAAATTGATTTTAATATTAGCTAAAATTAAATAGTTGTAAAAAAGAATAAAGTACAAAAAGTACAACGGAAGGTACGCCAAATCCCGAAATAAGGAGGACAAAAAATTCCGGAGAACTTGACAAATACTGTAGAATAAATTAATAAATTAGCCACCAAGTCAAATCAGGTCTTTATATTTCTTCGATAATACCGAACTCAGGTCTTTTTCAGATCTCAAATCGGAACCAACCAAAAGACCCTCAACGGGAAATATGGGTCAAATTGAAATTCTACTTCTTTTTTTTTTTTTTTTTAACGAAGAAGAGGAAAATACGTGCCACCCGCGCCTGAGACGGCGCGTGCTAACATAGTAAGAGCAGGAAAAAAATGAAAAAAAAAATTAAGAAAATAAAAGTAAAAATAAGCAATTTTTCTTTAAAAGCATTTTTATTTCCTGTTCTATTCTATTCTATTCTCCTTTCACCCACGTTCTCTAAAGAAAGCGTGCGTTGTCAAAGCCGCTTATTCCATGTGATTGGGTGCGTATTTCACTGATGCTCCTCAGACAGACTAAAAGCACGAAAAATATATAATTTATATATTTAAAAAAAATGATAATAATTTCTCTTTATTCAACGGGTACGATGGCATGCTTGAAATTTAAGCAAAAAAGAGACGTGTAATCTGGGCCGTCGTTTCATCAGTGGACCCACTATATGTGGTCCACGTGTCGTGGACGCTTCAGATTCACTGCTACTGTAGCTCAAAAAGGTTTCCATTTGTCGCCGTCGTTGCAATCGAACCACCAACATCATCTTTTCAATATCGGCGAAGTGACAGAATCAAAAAAAGGCTCAGGCCATACCCAGAGTTAATTATATTTCATTTCCTTTAAAAAATTTATCGAAAATAAAAATCTAGATTTTCTTTTTCCTCTTTTTCAGTGGAAACGAGATCTCCTGTTTGCTAAATGGAATAAATGACGAAGACGTTAGCAAACGAACGTTTCGTTGACGACTTCAGGAGAAAGATTCGCAGAAGAATAAGCAAAACTAATAAATAAATCTCAAAATCATCATATATATATACACACACATATAGACATATATATACACACACGTATATATATGTATGGATATTTATAGATTGCACTGCACTCACTTCGTCGTCCAAGTAAGAAAGCGAAAAGAAAAACCGAAAGGAATTCAATATCGATTTTCATAGCGTAAACGAACAAAATTTTACCGGAAACCAAAACAACGTGAAACTTTCAAAACAAATTTATTACTTCAGTTTCACTCCATTTTCTCAGCAACCAAACAGCAAGGCACAACAGCAAGAACAATGAAACAGAGAAAACAGAGATAGAGAGAAAGTGTTTTACCAGATCGACGGACTCATTTTTTATCTCTTCAAGAGTGATTCCTTTGTCACCTCCCATGTTCGGAAGCACGAGAAGAGGAAGGCGATTCTTAGCGGAAACCTAACAAAGATTGGTAGAGAGAGAGAGAGAGATGAGAGAGAGAGCTCTTAGAGAGTCATGGCGGAAGAAGAAAAAAAAGGAAGCAAATCCCAGTGAGAGAGGATTTTCTTTCCCACTGTTGAAAAGTCTGAAAATGAGAAAAAAGAGGAAAAGGAAAAATCGATTTTGGTTTCCCACTGTTGAAAAGTCTGAAAATGAGAAAAAAGAGGAAAAGGAAAATCGATTTTGGTTTTTTTTTTTTTTTTTTTTTTTTCCGTTCTCTCTTTGTGGATGGATGATGGGAGAGGCACCAGAGACTCGGACTCTTGGATTCATATATATACCAAAAGTTTTGGGCTCTGTTGGGCCGGGCCCCACTTCAGTCAGTCAATTTTTGTGCCTCACTGGGCCCCACATCTCTTTTGCCACGCGCCGTCTTGACGCGTTTGTCTGTGACGAGCGAAAGGGGACAGGCCGGTGAGGATGGGGTTTTGGTTTTAGGGCGGTGATCCGGTGGGGTTAGGCACATGATTAAGAGGGGAAAATGGGAATGCATTGTAGATGGACTTTTTTTTTTTTTTTTTTTGAGATTCTCGAGTACGCTTGACGTATCAGTATATTAAGTTTTTTTAATTGTTAGATTTGTATATTTTTTAATTTTTATGTGATTTTATATAGATCTAATAAATAAAAAATGTGATCTATTAATATATTAATGTACTAGAAAATATGCTTTTATTTTTTGATGGGGATGTGGGGGTGGATATGGGGTTTTCCTTTTCTTGATTTTGCCCTAACTAATTTTTTCCTTTTCTCCTATAAAAAGCCAAAACTTCATTTATAAGGGTCAACTTAATAAACTTTTCATTTCCCTTCCTTTTGCTAATAAAAAATTTACATTTGTTTGTTATTCATTTCTCGTATTTTGTTTTCTTTATAGTACGTAAAATCTTAAAAGATTTCCTAAAAAAAATCTGGAAAGAAAAGGAAATACCAATACTTGGATTCCCTTTATTTACTTTTTTTTAAGGGACAAATACTTGGATTTAATTTGCAATTATACATTATTTTGAGAATCTTTCGGAGATGTGTCACAAATGGCAGGTATATGTCATTAGACTCATTACTCATTAGTGAACCATGAAGGTTCACTTAAGTTAAAAAAAAAAAAAAAAAGACAAATAGTGCAAAATTTTCATTCTAAATCGTCTTTTAAAAGTTAGTATTTTCCATTGCCAATCATAATTAATGGAAATGAATTACTTAGTTTTATGGCTTGCAAACTAAAGAGGACATAAAATCCTTGAATTTTACTAAATTTTGAAGAGTGACATTTGGAGGGAAAAAAAAATCGAAACAAATTATTTTTATTTTTTTAAAGGAAGTTCCAAAGAATTTTAGGACCTACACTCTACCATCAGTTGGACTGATTAAGATATTTTATTTAATAAAATACTGTCTTCAAATAGCCATTTGGTATGTAAAATCGAACAAACAAAGAGTCGAACATAAAAAGGGTATTGTTGTAAGTGGCATTTGTTTATTTTTCTCTTTCTAAATCTTATCAAATAGGGACCATAAACATTTCCTTTGAATCCATGTAGGCGAAAACCAAAATTTCCATTGCGATAATTAATAAACGTAGAAAACCATGTCTTTTTGGATTAGGTGGTAGGCACCACTGCGATAGTGCCTTTTCACTAATTTTTAGGGGGGGGGGGGAATTTTCGTTAATACCTCCTTCGACCATTAAGTAATATCTAATATGTACTTTGTAACTTCATGAAAATATTAAATTTTTTCTCCATATATATTTTATTTGTCATTATCTCAGCCTTTTTCATATATTCACATTCATATAATACAATTTTTTTGTGCGTGTATAATTTATTGCGCACTACTCTTTTTCTTGATTAGCATATTGCTATCTGACGTTTTATTTTGAAAATAAAAGCACATAAAGCAAGCCGCGGTGTGTCAAGGCATTTGTTTGGGAAATGGAGAACATTCTTATACCTAATGTTAGGAGAGGGAGGGGTAGATTAAAAATTATGTGGACCGAAGAAGTTAGGAAATACATTCTAGATCTATGTCTTTAGGAAAGTTTAATTTCGAACAGAGCTGCGTAAAAAAATGAAATCCATATAGCCGACCCCAATTAAGTTGGGATTAAGACTTGTTGTTGTTGTATTGATTGTATTCAGCTAAAAGAAGATACAAATATAATGAGAACAATAACGACATGCCTATGGTACTAGCATTTTTCTCCAAATATTTTTCACGTGTACAGTAGTGATCATGGTGTTGATTTTAACTCTAACAAACATCTATACAAATGATCCTATAGTACATGGATAAAACTTTTATTGAGACTAGATCCATCAGTAAAATATGATGAAACTCAAGGAGAAAAACATACACACAAAACTGACAACAGGAAATTTACTTAACACACCAATAATCGAGATACGTAAAGCTTGTTTTGACAAAATCTCTACAATCGATGAAGTCGTCTGATTAATTGAGTACAAGCAACCTGTAGGATTGAGGCCACAACTAACCCTGTATAAACACATGTATAACGAGCTAAAACATTGTCACGACATAGATATGGAAAACCACAAGTAAACTTGAAAGGCAGAGAGACCACCATTTATTTTTATAAACTCAAAAACAAAAACAAAAACCTATAAGGCGGAATCAACATCACCATTATTTGACACAACTATCCACCACAAAATGAAAACAAAACCCTAGTAACACAAAAAAAAAAAAAACCATCAAAGACAACTCGACTCACGCACCAAAGATGCAAGGAAACGTAGAGCCGCAAGGAGCCATAACCACAATAGACGGATCACAACTATGCCGACGCTGGCAATTCCCTACTACACCGCGCCTACCTCCAAATCCTTCAATGTGGAATCAAAGTTCCGTTTTTAGGCCGAAAATCTAAGGGCCAACAAAGCACCAGTGCAAGATTCCGGCCTAAGTGAGGGGGACACACAAAGAGATGTATATATTCTTAGTTCCTCACTTTAGTTTTGTTAAATTTTTATTATTGATTTTACAAGTAAACACACGATTAAATGAGATAGAATTGTTACTTGTTCTCTCTTTTCTTTAAATGCGAAACAAGCGTGTTCTAATTCTGATAACAAATAACCATCTGAGTTTGAATATAATCTCACAACCGAATAAGTGTGCTAAAATATCAATGTAGTTTATACAAAAATAAAAAGTTGAGAGAATTATTGAACTTACCTTAAGAATACATAAGTCTTGATTTTTACTCCTTATTATTGATTAATATCTTTTTTGTGTAATATAATTATTTGCTTAAAAAAATATTAATTAAGAATAATGAGTAAAACTCTGAATATAATCTCACAACCGAATAAGTGTGCTAAAATATCAATGTAGTTTATACAAAAATAAAAAGTTGAGAGAATTATTGAACTTACCTTAAGAATACATAAGTCTTGATTTTTACTCCTTATTATTGATTAATATCTTTTTTGTGTAATATAATTATTTGCTTAAAAAAATATTAATTAAGAATAATGAGTAAAACTCTAGGGCCCGTTTAGTTCGTTGATTCGAGTTTTTAATTCGAGTTGAGATGTGATTTTATGTGAGAGCTTTTTACTGTAGCAAAAAAGTTAGATGTGATTGTTTGTGAGAGCTTTTTACTGTAGCAAAACT
>NW_010367874.1:0-49916 GCF_000414095.1 Morus notabilis | reverse complement strand
ATCATGCTCAGTAATTTTAGTCCTATATACTAAAAAATAGGTTTTGATTTATTATTTTTTTCCTATCAGTGTATTTTTCAAACATCATCAAAAATTTACACGTACTGAATCGATTTATATCTATTTATCATATTTTTAGGTAACATGAGTAAGGATGAAAATATAGACATTCATGAAAATATTGGTACTTATGTGACACTTTAGGTTGCAAATAGTAAAGTTAGATAATCACTTTTAAAATAATTTTTAAATTACTTCCTTTTTGTCCTCAATCTAAGAGGAGTAGAATTCAACCAATTATGTAAGCTATATGTTATAAAAAACCATCTAAAATTGAGGCCTCAATCATATGAGTATCAACAATTTATAACCAATCAAAATCTCAAGAGAAGAATCCTCTTAAAAAAAAAAAAAAAAGAACTCAAGAGAAATTTTGTGTCATTTTAAATTGTACGGAGCAAAATTGGATAATCACTATTTTTTAAAAGTAAATTTTAATTAATCCCTATTTATTTTAACTCAGTGGATTCCTATTTTTTCTCCATTATTGTTAGAAACGAAAAAAAAAAAAATGAAGGTCCCTAAATATTAAGAGAAAAATAAAAATGATATTTATCTCCATTAAAATAAAACTTTATCATTCACAAAATAATAGGTGTCACTAGATTGGATTCTACCTGCCAACTTAAGAGGACCTTTTTTTATGAATAGTAGAATTTTAACCTGTTGAGATGAATAGAATACTCGGAAAAAAAAATAAAAAAAAAGCCCTTATTGTTGTTCTTTGACGTGGCATTTGATGATTGGTTGACTCCACGATGATAGTTGCAAACGCCGGTGGTAGTGAAGTTTGAAACACGCAACAGTGTGGGGAAAGTGTGGCCCACGCGCGGAATCTTGCATGCATTGGTGGGTGACATAATACAAAATCGCAAGTAAAGGCGAAATGAATGCGTAAATCTCTCTCCATCAAAATGTCTCTCACAACGTATTGTCGCGATCTTAACCGTCGAAATTCCCCGTGTCCCTCTACGATCGCTAGAGGTAAGAAATTTCCGTTCCTTCGAGGTCCAAGGTTTTTTTTTTTTTTTTTTTTCGTTCCCTCTTTGTCCCCACATCTGCATTTGCCTTTCCAACCCCAAGTCTTATTAGAGAAATTCCATGTGAATTAAGGACTCGTTATTTTACCGATTTGAGTTTTTAATTTTAAGTTTTTATAGTAAAAAATATTTAGAAAATATTGTATTTAATTTTTTCTATTATAGTAAAAAAAAAACTCTCAAAAAATATTACATCTCAATTTAAATTAAAAATTTAAATCTGTAAAATGAACTACCCTAATTATATTCATTTATCTTTCTATTTAAGAAAAAGAAAAAAAAAAGAAAAAAAAAAGAAGGGGAACAAAAAGTCAGTCGTAAAGGGCAGACAAATGGGGAGAGATAAATATACGCTTTGTAGTATACCGTACAAGTGGTTTCTTCAACACCGTACAAGTGTAGTTTACAACTATTTCCAACCAAAAACACGTACTTACAGGCACCTTTCTTGGATTTAAACGATAAATTTTTGAATCGAAGTATGGTATGCAGTATCGGCGTTCACAGAATCCTCGAATTTTGTTCAATTGTTTTCATCCAATTCAATCTGCCGAAGATCAGGAGGATTTTAAAATGGTAACGAATTGGAGAGTGCGTTTAAAATTCATTTTAAAATAAATTTTTTTGTATAAAAATAAAAATAAAAACGTTTTTAATCTCATACATAAATTATTTTTAAAAATATGTTTAGTAATTTTATTAAAAGATTATTTTTAGTATAAAAAATACATTAATATCTCTTTCTTTACTTGAGAGAGGAGAAAATAAAAATAAAAAATAAAAAATAACTTTTAGTCGTGTTTTATTTCTCTCTTATTTTACACTAAATTAAAAAATCATTTTTATTTCTATTTTTTGTCTTTAATTATGTCAAACGTCATTTTTCTCCTATTTTCATTTTTTTCTTTCTTGAAAAACTTGAAAAATAAAAATAAAAACAACTCCAAACACAGCTGGAATTTTCACAAGCTGAAAAAAAAAAAAAATGAAGGTCCCTAAATATTAGGAGAAAAATAAAAATGATATTTATCTCCATTAAAATAAAACTTTATCATTCACAAAATAATAAGTGTCACTAGATTGGATTCTACCTGCCAACTTAAGAGGACCTTTTTTTATGAATAGTAGAATTTTAACCTGTTGAGATGAATAGAATACTCGGAAAAAAAAAAAAAAAAAAAAAGCCCTCATTGTTGTTCTTTGACGTGGCATTTGATGATTGGTTGACTCCACGATGATAGTTGCAAACGCCGGGTGGTAGTGAAGTTTGAAACACGCAACAGTGTGGGGAAAGTGCGGCCCACGCGCGGAATCTTGCATGCATTGGTGGGTGACATAATACAAAATCGCAAGTAAAGGCGAAATGAATGCGTAAATCTCTCTCCATCAAAATGTCTCTCACAACGTATTGTCGCGATCTTAACCGTCGAAATTCCACGTGTCACTCTACGATCGCTAGAGGTAAGAAATTTCCGTTCCTTCAAGGTCCAAGGTTTTTTTTTTTTTTTTTTCGTTCCCTCTTTGTCCCCACATCTGCATTTGCCTTTCCAACCCCAAGTCTTATTAGAGAAATTCGATCTGAATTAAAGACTCATTCATTTCACCGATTTAAATTTTTATAGTAAAAAATATTTAAAAAATATCGTATCTAATTTTTTTTATTATAGTGAAAAAAATTTTCAAAAAATATTACATTTCAATTCAAATTAAAAATTTAAATTTGTGAAATGAACGACCTTAATTACATTCATTTATCTTTCTATTTAAGAAAAAGAAAAAAAAGGAAAAAAAAAGAAGGGGAACAAAAAGTCAGTCGTAAAGGGCAGACAAATGGGGAGAGATAAATATACGCTTTGTAGTATACCGTACAAGTGGTTTCTTCAACACCGTACAAGTGTAGTTTACAACTATTTCCAACCAAAAACACGTACTTACAGGCACCTTTCTTGGATTTAAACGATAAATTTTTGAATCGAAGTATGGTATGCAGTATCGGCGTTCACAGAATCCTCGAATTTTGTTCAATTGTTTTCATCCAATTCAATCTGCCGAAGATCAGGAGGATTTTAAAATGGTAACGAATTGGAGGGTGCATTTAAAATTCATTTTAAAATAAATTTTTTTTTTATAAAAATAAAAATAAAAACGTTTTTAATCTCATACATAAATTATTTTTAAAAATAAGTTTAGTAATTTTATTAAAAGATTATTTTTAGTATAAAAAAATACATTAATATCTCTCTCTTTACTCGAGAGAGGAGAAAATAAAAATAAAAAATGAAAAATGACTTTTAGTCGTGTTTCATTTCTCTCTTATTTGACACTAAATTAAAAAATTATTTTTATTTATATTTTTTGTCTTTAATTATGTCAAACGTCATTTTTCTCCTATTTTTATTTTTTTCTTTATCGAAAAACTTGAAAAATAAAAACAAAAACAACTCCAAACAGAACTGGAATTTTCACAAGCTAGAAGTTACAAATAAAATTACAAATTGAACATATCGCTATTCGTGAAATCTGAGAATCTGAACACAATATCTATCAGTTTTTAATATATATAATATTCTTAGATTTTTGTAAAACAAACATATACACTTGTTACATCTTTAAGCCATGCAACAAAAATAAAACTGTTTAATACTTTTTCCCTCATAAATGAATTTATAACTTTTTGAGAAGCAAATGTGTCAAAATAGTCTTAGATTTAGAGCTTTAAATTATACCTCCAATCTGTAAATCCATTAAATTCGATGTTTTTAAATTGGGTTAGATTAAATTGAATTGAATTAGAGGTCTTACAAACTAGGATTTTTTTTCTATTTGAATGTAACAGATTGGATTACGATTACCCTTCATCCATAATCCATGAACACACCTAATACGCACCTTCCAATAACGTATTTTTAAACGTCAAATGATGATAAAGAATAAGATTGATCGTAAAAATTTCTTATCGTTAGATCAACTCCTATTTCATTAACGCTACCTCATAAATCATTTGTGATCAATATATATACGCTAGTTTTTCATATCCGACCCTTACGTACTCGTGAAAAAGAATCAACCATTATTTTATCTTCTTGGTAAGAAAATTAGCGTACAATTAATTGTATCACGCCAAAAACAGGAAATATGAAGTAACTGAGACATATGTCATAATTTATGTTAATTAGAGTAGTGTGGGGAAAACAAAAAAAAAAAAACAACAACAACAAAGCTATTTCATATCCCATCATGCATTTCTAGGACCCAAAAGCATTGAATGGTACACAAATTATTGCAAATGAAATTATTAATCCCATGACTAATCTCATGCTGTTGCTCTCTAGGTATACAAATATGAGTCGACCTTGTCCTTTTTTCTTTATTCCTTAATTGCTTTTTAGTACACGTTTCTTTTTGAATTATCTGCAATTCATATCATTTGTTGCCTATTTTTATAGGTATTTACCCGATTTGGTGCTTGTAAGATATATTTATACGTGACCATTTTATAGAGTTACTTACTAGTAAATTTTCTCTCTTAATTCTCTCTGCGGATGTCAACACATTGTCAAACTATGTTAAATTTTTGTATTCCTTTTTTTTCATTTTTTATATTTTTTTTACAAATAAAATCACAAGTTATGATACTGTAGTATTTTTTTTTTTTTTTTTTGGAACGATATCATAGTATATTTTATGATAGAAATAAGTAACAAAAATTTGGAGGTAAAGAAGTTAAAACACTTTTTACCATGCTTAAGTACTTTTACGACCATACGACTCTTATTCTCAACTTCCAAAACAATAGATTAACTGTTTAATAATAAACCAAGTTTGACATGATCTCTCATTTAAAAAAAATAAATAATTTTGACATGACCTCTATAAGGAATTACTTCAAGAGTTGATATCTACCACGGCTTTCCATTCATATGTAACTTGTGTTAATTCTCATCTAATCGAATACACTTAGAAAAGAACAAGAAAAGTGAAAAGGAACAAAAAGAAAAAGTCCATCCTTAATTATTGTTGCATTAAATTTATACTTAGAGAACAAATTAGAATCCATAATTTTTCTCTAAGTTTTGAAAATATAGGATTTTGTGGAAAAGGGTAAATTTTGGAATATGTATGGAGATTATATGGTCTTTATATATATATATATAAAATAAAGAAAAGAAAAAAGTTTTCTTAAATTTTCCCCCATTTTCGAGTGCTAAAACACCATGAGAGTGGACCATGATGGAGAAATGAATATGATAAAGAGATTGGTTTTTGAAAAATGAAAATGCCGTATTAGGGTTTGGGTGTTGAACTAGTGGTTGTTATGGGTTGATTTTCAAAGAGGGCATTTTGACCCCTTAATTTGGTGGGACCCCTTTTCATTGAAACCAATTGCCTGTCCTCGCATATGACTTCTACCCAATCACACCAGTGTGGGCCCTCCTAACACTTCCACCGCTAACTTTTTTTTGCTTTACGAAAGTTCTGTTGATCAAAACCCAACCTTTCTTTTTCCCTTTTGTAACAAAAAAAAAAAAAAAAAAAAATGACAATGGGGATGTTAGTTAGGGAGCCTACGTTTATTCATTTACATCTAAATTCAAAAAAAAAAAATTTAACTCAAATTACAATTTTATTTAAATTCATATTTTTTTTTTATAAAATTTGAGTTTGAATTTACGTTTGGGACTAAAATCTGATTTTAAGTTTTCCTTTCAACTTAAGTTCATTTTAATTCCGATAGAAATGATTTTTTTTCTATGTGTTCACAACGAAGAGACGAATAAAACCTCACCCATATACCCTATTAAAATTTTCCATCACCATTGAGTTTTTATTAAAATACTATCAAAATATAAATTTAAGTTTTGACCCGTCCAAATACAAACTCAAATAGATTCTTAATTCAAACCATAACTCAAAATGTGAACATCCAAACACAAACTCAAATCATACTCAAATACACCTTAACTCAAATCAAGATATGAACTCAATTAACACTAACTCAAATCAAGATATGAACTCAATTAACATTAACTCAAAAAATGCAAATAAATAAACGTGATATGGTTCTTTGTTTTAGTAAGGTGTATTTTTGAACCTTCTACGAAAAAAAGGTGTATTTTTCAACCATCGAGGCTACTAAGTTTACTCTCAAGTGTTTCGGTAGATGAAAATTTTAAATTCAGAAGTGTTTAAGACTTTCTAAGACTCAATTTTCATTATATTTTTGACGGATCAGGTTGAGCTGATTTATTTTGTCTTTCAACGCAAGTTATAACTTAATATGAACATTCATCTGCGTATAAAAACCATTTAATCACATCCATAAATTTACGATGAATATTTTGCAAGTCAAAGAGCCCAATAGTTACGATTATTAGGAAGAAGAAATTGAATTATGCACGCGTGATGGGTAAATTTGACTTTTAGCACTTGTGAAATTTAAGAAGCATTTTGCTACAAGTATGGGGGGTTTTTTTTTTTCTTTTTTTTGAAAAATATGTTAATTAAATGTTGTTTACAATCTGTTGGTGAATAAAATCTAGCATAAACAAACTTGATATGGGGTAACTATTGTTATTAAACAAGTTGACCAGTTACTTTGATATAGATAAATATTTTGCAGATAATAGTAATTTAAACGACATTATGGACCTTAAAATTGTTTTAACTAAGTGAGCTGCCATTTTTGAATACGTGAATCACAAAAAGTGTTTTAAGATTGGAAGTAAAAATTTAACCCCATTCAAAAGATAATAATAATTTAGCATTTCCATGTTCATAATATTGACATTTTTAAGCATGTTTATAAATTCGATATTATAGTTGATAATAAACTACTAATGTTTTAACATTTTGTGGATGTTTCATCCTAACGAATAAATTCTGAAAAATGCAAATTCTATAGTCATAAACATATCAACTAGTCAAACTCAATCTCTAAAAAAAAATAGTCAAACTCAAAATAAGGATGGAAATGTTTTGTATGGAACGATCTCTCTAATTTCGTACTGTATTCAGCATTTGAGTTGGAAAAATGTCTCGGTCAATTTAATAGTTAATTTGTGGATTTTTATTTCATTTTTGTAGCCTCTATTTCAGAGATATTGAAAAATCAATGGTCGTGTTTGGAATTGATTCTATTGTTATTTTTCACATTTTTTAAGAAAGAAAAAATGAAAATATTTTTAAAACGGCGTTTGACGCAATAAAAATAAAAAACGGAAATGAAAACGATTTTTTGTTTAGTGTAAAATGAGAGAGAAATGAAAAACGACTTTTAGTTGTTTTTCATTTTTTATTTTCGTTTCCTCCTCTCTCAAGCAGAGGGAGAGAAAGATAGATATTAATGGGTTTTTTTACACCGAAACACAAGCTCTTGATAAAACTACCAAACACATTTTTAAAAATGATTTATGTCTGAGATTGAAAATGTTTTCATTTTTATTTTCATACAAAAAATAAAAACATTTTAGAACGAGTTCCAAACGCGCCTAATATATTATAGTTTGGAGAATAAGAAAAGCCTACAAAATGAAATAGTGTCATTCAATCTACCTCTTTTGGTGTTTGTTTAAAGAGCCCGGTACACATTTTTTTTTTCTTCTTAATTACTTTATTTAAGTTTGTAGATGGAACTGATTGTCTGTTATAGACGCGTTTTTTTTTTTTTTTTTTTAATATATAATAGAAGGTTGTGTGAGCGTTGATTGATGTTTGTTGTTGCCTTTTTATACAACCGACTATTTCCTTTTTTCCAAAAAAAAAAAAGGGAAAAAAAAAAAGATTTGAACGAAAATCCTCAACAAGTTCCCAAGGATAAAAGTTAAAAAAAACACTGGACATGAGATTACAACATTATGACTGGGGACGTTGCTGACTTATTACGATGGAAGCAATGGGTCGACCTCTTGAGTTAAGCCCTTCCCTACTCGGACAGTGCCTTGGCGTAATGGTAACGGGCATAAAAGTCATGTACTCAACCAAAAGACTATTAATTGCCATTAGGACCAAAAATCAGGCCACATATTTTGATCCTCCATTACCTTATTTATAAAATAAAAAATCAACTACAAATTTTTCTTTTTTTTCTTTCCCCACCTTTTTTCTGGTATTTCAAAGTTTGGTGACACATTATTATCATCAAGAATGTCAAAAGGTCATTTTTTTTTTTAGTCTATATTATACAACAATGTCGGGGGAGGTAATTTGCTCGTGGAATTTCTCGTTTACTGGATTTTCAACCACGGGGTAGAGATGGGATTTGACTTGCTTTTAATAGATTCATGGGATTAGTGTTTGTTTTAGAGTTGGATACATTTTATTTACTTAGACAATAGGAAGATAAAGAAGACGATCAATTTCTCTTTTATTTTTTTTTAATAGAGAAATTTATTTTAAAATAGTCGTAAATGTTTAATTTCTCTTTTCAATACTAAAACACATTAAAAGATCAAATTAAGAACGCGGGTCTTATACTTTTTTTAAGGAAAAAATTACTAAACTTTATTTTAAGAGTGTATGAGTCTTGATTTTTACCACTTACTCTTGATTAATACTCTTTTGACTAATATAATTATTCAATTAAAGGAATATTAATCAAGACTAAGAGTAAAAGTCAGACTCGTGCACTTTAAAGGGTTATTTGTCTCATTTATCTTATATTAAGAAAGTAGAAACTTTAAGATTTAATAAAATGAGACCTCCTACGATAGGGTGCTGATAGTACAAGTTTTTAACCACTTGATATGATTAAAATTACATGAAAATAAAAAAATATGCATAATAGTCAATTTTGAATACAAATATGAAGGCTTAAAACATAGACCTACCAATAGGAATCTCTTAACAACATTGGGAAAAGAAAAACAAGTTAGTGTGGAAGTTCTTTAAGGAAACCTCCAAATAACTTTGATTAGGTCTTCATCTTGCATGATATCTATCAAATTTGGACATTGCGTCTTAGCCATTGCAAGTTGGTACCTGAATTCTTATATGATTCCGAGGAATTCAGTTCCACAAGGTACAGACAAGTAGTGGTTACAAATCGCAAGGAATTGTCAATCCAAGAAGATAACTTGTAAATTGAGGACCTTTTTGAACACACAATATATTCCCACTTTAAAACCCTTATATAGTTGAACACCTAATAGTCATACACTGTATGAGGAAATGGTCCATGATTTTGATTCCAATTGGCCCACCTAACTCATTTAGACCCAAATTGAAATGACCCTTTTGATGACACGTCAAACCAAAACAAGTGCAAAGAGAAATAGAAATGAAACATATATAGAAGTGTAAAGTACATCAAAGGAAGAAAGAAAGGTGGAGAGCAAAGATGCCATGGGAATAATTGGTATTGCTCAAGATGAATAGCTATTCTTCCAACTCTTTAGGTACCAATTCTTTATTGTACATCATAAGAAAGAAGATTCTTTGGAGGAGAGAAGTGGCATATGGGAGGTTGGCTAAATTCTTGCAACATTTCATGTGCAAGCATGGTTATCTCCTTTAAATATGTGAGGTGGGTTTTTTGAGAGACAATCTTGCACATCAATAGCTAGCACCTAAGTTGACGAAAAAGCCCAAAAAATTAACAATAAAACCCTAAATTGTAAATAAATAAATAGAATACCCTAAATTGTAAAAATTTTGAACCAACAATTTTTAGGTGAGGCGTGGCTGCAAATAGTGAAAGAGCACAGTTTCTTTCAACCTTGATGTTGATGAGTGAAGGCGTAGACAATCTACTTTTTTTTCTTTTATTTTTTATGTCATTATTTATTTATTTATTATTATTTTATATTTTTGCTAAAAAGTTGGCATTCCACTTTGTAAGTGGGTAGAGCAATTTTTTGTGTGTCTCCGCCTTTCACTTCTTTGGAAACCGTGACGTCTCAAGAGATTGAGTGCACTTCTTGAACAGCCTCTCCTTTCCTTTCCTCTCCTATCTTCTTTCTTTTTCCTTTATATATATATAATGACAATACAAAACAAAATTAAGTAGGCTTGTAAAAATATGAGACCATATTTTCCCATCCGCTTACTTTCATCAACGATAATTGTGGTAGCAAACATAGCTTCAATAAACAACCATTGACCCTTTCATTTGGCCAACAAAGACATGCACAAATCAAATAAAGGCCCGCCATTTATAAGGCCATTGACTTTATAATGGGACACCGATCAGTTTCATGGCAACTCCATACAATAATGCATTTCTTTTCACATCTTAGAAATTCTCTTTTTTCCGAAAAGGACACTGTAATAAAGGTAACATAGATATGGCACCTAATCTAGCATGGTAATTATTGAATTTACCTATATGGTAAAAACAACATGGCTTGCTGAAAATTCTTGATAATTCTAAGGCCTACAAAAATTTTCCAAAGCCACATAGGCATGTTATTGTTTCTAAAAGATGGAGAAAGACTACTCACGGGATGACTAATTAGGAGAAAGACTACTCACGGGATGACTAATTAGGAGAAAGAAGACTAAAATTCGTTACAATGGGTCGCATGAATCAATGCAAGACACAAGTTAAAGTCAATAAGCTGTTTTGGCACGCCAAATATTGGTCTAGCTAGAGACGATCTAAGCCAATATAAATAGCGTCTCTTTTGAGTCTTTTTACGGCAGAGTCTATGCATATTTTTAATCGTTTGATCTGATTAAATTCATATTAAAATAAATAAAAAATAGCATGCAAAACAGATGATTTATAATACTAATTTGATGGTTAAAAGAGAAAACTATAGTAGTAGATTTTTTTAAGGTGTAGAAATCTCTTTTTTTTTTTTTCCATTTAGGAAAATAACACCTCACTCTAGAAGGGCTCTCAAATGTCTCCAAGTAATAAGGTAGAGAGAAGTTTTAGAGACAAGTGGAGGAGGGCCTCTCACACGTGAAGTGTCAAAAAGTACCTCAAAGTTACATATGCAACAGGTCAAGCCCTATGGAGAGGACCATTTTGCCTGTGATAAACATTACTTTTTGTTATCTTCTAAGAATCTAATCGAACAAAATGATGGGAAGGCAGAAAGAGAGAGAGAGAAGTTGGAGTGGGGAAAGTCATGAAAGGCATGATTTCTTAAAGAGTCCACACAAAACCCACTAGAGATAAAAAGTGAGAGATTTGTTTTGTTTTTGTTGTTCTTTTATTTCTTGTTTAATTATTCATTTATTCTTAGTAGTATTTTATTTATTTTTTTTTTCTGGGTAGAAAGTGGTGGACTTGTTTACGGGCTTTACCTGTTTTCCCTTTTTCTATAGCGGGGAGATGAGATGATTTTGATAGCAAAGGTATCGACATGATCATTATCTTTATAATACCTACAAAAGAAAACGACCCACGAGGTTTTTGCTCCGTGCATGTGAACAGCACCATTGCTGTCTGGTTTTTTTTTTTTTTTTTTTTTTTTTTTTTTTTGTTGAGTTTATTAAAAAATGAAATTGTTAAAGAAACAAAAAAAAAAAAAAAAACTTAAAAATTGTGTTTTCAATCTAAATTATAAAGAGCAAATTCTTAATTAGTTTTTTATAACATGCTCACCGTAAATAAAAAATTGTAAATTAGTCAATTTAGGGATCAAAATCTGCTATTGATGTAGAAAATACATAAATTTAACATCAACTTATATGTCAAAAGTTTAATTTTTAAAACATCCAAAATAGGACTTTTTTTTAATAAGCTTAAAATAACAAGACACAAATACAATGAAATGTGCCTTGTTATTATTTATTTTTCTCTTTTAAAGTGTTCATTCATTTTATTCTTCCTATCCAAGTGGATGTGTTTAACTCAACACCTGCTGTCACTTTCTTCCTCTTACGACGGTGCCGACTCTGTCAATGTATTAGCTAAGCCGCCAGTTTCTTGTGTGTAACACATTTGTTCTGCCTTGTCATGTTTCAAAGCACTTGAAGCAAATAATAAGCACATAAACTAGGTTTCTGGTTTCTAATCATCCTTAAATATCCTACCATCATTACAAGAATGACTTTTTTTTGGGTCATAGCTGATGAATAATCTCACTTTTGAACTGTCGTTCTCTGAACTGAACTGATTTTGGGATTATTAATTTAAGAAGATAATCCAATGGTCTTTAACAAAATGTAACAACACAAGAAAAAAAAAAAAAAAAAAAAAAAAAAAAAAAAAAAAAAAAGAGGCAACGATTAAAAAGAATAAAATGCTACAGATTGCAAAGTTTGGGAATCTCATGGATCCCAACTTAAATCATTCAAGGCTCTTCCCCAGGTAATAAATTTTCTTAAATTCTCAACTTTGTAAAATATATTTAGACCTTGTTGAATAACCCAACCATTAAAGCCACTCTGCCAATTTCAAACCAAGTGGGCTCAGGACGAGAGGGGCTTTCAGGCGAACATATGTAACTAACAACTGACTACTTTGACAAGGAATAAAAATGCATGGAGAGTAAAATAAGCAAAAACCAAGTTTAAAAAAGAAAAAAGAAAAAAGGCTGCATAAAGGATTTACATCGGCAAACAAAGTGGTGACAGAATTATGGCAACTGCCACCTGGGATAGTGATCAGATTAGTAAGCTCTTGACCAAGACAAAAGGTTCTGTCGATTGCTGCAAAGATCCGGTTCAAAAATCAACTCTCAATCATTGGATCCGGCCCAGATGGCTCCGCGTGAGATCTATTGGACTGACGAACAGAGTTGAAGAGAATGTCCTTGATGACCTAAATTGGAAAGAGATGCAGAAAAATTGTTAGAAAGAGACAATATTGTGTGAGATTCTTGTTCAATAATAGAGTGCATTTCAACACAAAACATACAGATATCCAGAGCTTAGAAATAGCTAGTACCTGCGACATTAGACCATGCACCTGTTCCACAGTTATTTTGGCACTATCACGAGTAATTTTCGCAAGTTGTGATTCTTCCTGTAATTCATGAATGTGTTGAAAGTAAGATTAAACAGTGGAAAGTAAGCGAGGTGGTGACATGACTCGAGTGACGGCTAAACTATGATCAGAGTGAATTATTGGGTACAAATGCATTTACTCATCATGCTTAGTTAACGGACCACAAATTCAAACAAATAATCAACACTCCAAGTGAAGCACTCTTTCTCTCTCTGCAAGTGCATCCATATAATACAGATAGATATAATAGTACAAGCAATAGAATTGTACCCACTGAAGGAGATAAAGAAAACTAGAGAAAGAAATCCATTCGGTAAGACAGGGGAAAAAAAAAAAAAGTCATAAGACAATTAAGGAAAAGGAACAAAAATAACAACAAAAACAAAAACAACAAAAGTCAGATAGGTGATGGAAACTGGAAATATTTTTCTTGTAAAAAAAATGTCAAACATAAAAAAAATGTGGTTTTCCCTTTAAAAGATTGTTGTCGTCATAGTGCAGATTAACCACTAATACAATCCCAAAGTTGGGCATGACTGCAGACCAAAATACAATAGAAGAAATCAATCTCCTCTCACGCTCAGATTAACTATGATTCCATGAACCATAAAAAGCATATATTCATAGAAACACATCATTAAACCTTCCAAAAGCAAAAACTATGGTCTGAATTTAAAGCAGATAATGAGAGGTAGTGACTGGCAACCTACGAATCTAGATTCAGTCCAAAACACTACTGAGGACTGGACAGATAGCAAGTGTTACAATATAATGCATACACATTTACATGAAATTATGTGACCCTAAATTAGCTTAAGTATGACCAATATTTTAGTCCATGTCATGATAAATACTTTATTCTGATCAGTCATATTCTAAAAATACGCAATCTAACAGTCTAAAGGCCTCCCTTTTTCTTTTTAGGAAAAAGAAAGCTATGCAATGCGACAGACGGACAGACAGAAAATTTCAAATAACATTAAATCTCCCTTGGTTTAGGTCTTTCTTTCAAGTCAAGACATTTGCATAATTATTAAGAATGAAGAAAAATAATAGCCTTATTATTCAGAAGTAACAAATCTGTGTAAAACTCTCAACCCACGCACCATTCAGAGACGAGAGTGATCACTTCACTTCATACAAAACACTACACAAGGGTTTATATATATATATATATATATATATATATATAGTATTTGTGATTTACATTTAATTTCTACAAAACAAGCAATCTCCTCACACCAGGTTTTCCTCCAATCTGGACTCAGGGAACTCTACGCGTACATATAAGGGGAAAAACTTAGTGAAAAACTTAGTGGGTGTTCTTTTTATAGGCTTGAGGGAAAATATTGAGTTGAAATTCAAATTTTTGTGCGAGAAAACACTATAAAACTATGAAAAGAACAGGGCCTTACATCTTTCTTTCTTTGAGGGGGTGCTATTAGTGGTCCGAAGCGGGAATGAGCCAATTGATTCTCTGCTTGCTCCAGCTTTTCAGCTGCGCGGTATAAAAACACGATAAATTACTGGACTTGTGAAAAAAAAAAAAAAAAAACACCTGGGACTAGGATCATAATTCATAACATACGTACCTAGATCCGAAATTTGTCCAGCAACATAGTCACCATTGCCCAACAAGGGCGAAGAAGAAAGAGTATTCACCCAATATTTGTTCCATAGCAGATCCAGTAGGTGGCTATCAAGAGAGGATTTAAAATAAGTGATATCCAAAGCATAATACTGCAAAAACACAATCAATGATGGTTTAGACTTTAGACAACAATGAACTTCAATATTTAAAAAGAAAAGCAAAGTATACAGTTTCTGAATGATGATAACCTGTTTACAATGCACGCCAAAGTCTTCAATCTTATTCAGAGGGATAGTCTGGTACTCAGAAACAGGCTCGTCAGGAGGCTTATATCCTTCTGGGTATGTCCTGAATGCCCCGATCTCAACTTTGCCAGCAGAAACAGTCCTTGTGGGATCAATGACAACAGCTAAAAATGGCTCCTGAAATTGCTGGTTTAGCATTTGTGTTGAGACATCGATACCCGACAACCAGCATCCATAACCAGGATGAGAATGGTACCATCCAACCACATTCTCCAGCCGGCCCGCCTACACCAGAAACCACTCAATAATGAAACAAGGACCAGAATTAAAAAAAACAAATGCAAGAGACATCTTTTATTGTTAGAATTATCTTGTGACTTACAAGATGTAATGTATTAATGCAATAGAACCCTGGAGAAACAAAAAAAAATTGCTAATCTCCCAGGATTACAAAAACAATCTTGTAAAAACCCTAACAATGGTGGTATTTGAGAGACCAGCAAATCTCCAAAGATCCCAATTTCCCAGTAATCAGACCATAATCCCTCACTAATTACTATTCCCTCTTTTACACTACTAATTCTCCTCTTGAAAAACTAGTAAATATTAACAAATAACAACTATCACTAATCAGTTACACTGCTAACTACCTCTACTAACCATACACTAACGGCCCACTAACCCAAATTAACTACCCAATCCTATCAGCCTTCATATTTCCAGAAGGGAATAGGCAGCAACTCTTAGCTAAAGGTTTCCCCGAAGAGAAACTAGAGTTTCTTAGATAAGAAAATGTCTTAGCAATGCAATCTCCTTCAAAAAAAAGCCCGAAAAATGGTTATTACGATATCTTACTACCAAAAACGTATACAACAAAAAACTAAAAAACTGGAGAGACAACGATGTTAAGGGGAAAAAACATACACAAGTCATTCCTTCGGTTGAATCACGCAATACAATTTTGACTTCATTACAATCTATCAGCAGACAAATTAGGGTTTTCTTAGAATAAGAAGTGTTCTTTAAATGGAAAACTCACTCAAAAAGTGCCCGACAAAAGGTGAAAATCAAAATTTCCAACTACCAAGAACTTTATTCAACAAAAAATGCTAAACAAATAAAAATGAAAAGACAAAGAAGCTACTAAGGTCGAAACAAAGGGCGAAAAAAAAAAAAAAAAAAAAAAAAAAAAAAAAAAAAAAAAAAAAAGTTCAATCCATCCAGTTCCAGTAGAATCTCCCAAAAGAAAAGCCTAGGGTTTCATTCTCAGATTAAAAGAGCGTAATCCATGAACAAATCTGGTAATTAAAGAAGGAAAGGAGAAGAACCTGCTTGTTGGTCTGGGAATAGTCGACCATATACTCGTAGGCATCGGCCTGGGCATTAACCCTAGTCTCGGTGCCTTCGACGGGCAAGGCAAAAGCATCCATGACGATGATGGCGTCGCCATCGGTCTTGCCCTGCATGAGGCCCATGACCTCGATGGTGCCGCCGGAGCGGGCGTGGACGACCATCTTGAGGAGGGCGAGGGCGGAGATCTTGACGCGCTTGAAGTAGTGAGGGTCGTTAGACCACGGCTTCTCCTGCTGGAACTTGGCCTGGGCGGCCTCGTCGTAGTAGAAGACAGCGTCGGAGGAATCGCCGCCGGAGGATTTCGCCGTCGCCGGAGGAGTAGGAGTCTCCATGGGGATGATGTTGTTCTCAAGCTCCCAGGTTTGCTGGGCTATCTGCGACGATGAAGGAAACGCCTCCATTGTTGTTGTTGTTGTGATTTTGCCGATTCGGGAACCTCTCTTCTTTTCACTTTCTGCCATTCATAAGAGAGAGACTGAAAAATAAATAAATAAATAAATAGTAATAATTAAAAATAGAAAAATTAAAGAAAGAAATGGCAGTTTCTTTGGGTTTTTAGGGTTTAACTGGGGAGAGGGAGAGTATGGCCCAATAGGTTGGGGCGTGAGCAATGAGTGACTAGAAAAATTGAAAATTTAACCTGCCGTATGTGTTTAGATTTTTATTTTTTATTTTTAATAAATAATTTTTTTAATGTAATTATTGTATTAAAAAAAGTTATAAATTAAGAATAAAATGTAAAAATTATTATCCATACAGTTTTTTAAAGTATTTATCAAGATCTGAGAATATTTTAGGCTTGCTTTGCACGTAATAGCCCAATGGTATAAGGGGTTAAGTGCTCTACCAAAAAATAAGTTACAAATTCTACTTTTTTAAGTATCTGACTTATTAAAGGCATGTTTGGTATATCATATTGTATTGTATCATATCATATAGTATTGTTTTGTATTACATTATATAATTTTTATACAATACGGTATTTAGTTGGTAGTATTATTAAATATTATCTTATTTTTACCATTGTAATCTATTTATGGATTTGTTTGTAATAAGATAAAATTTAGGCCTGATCATAACCTAATTCGACTCTAATCTCGACCTGAACCCAGTTTTGGAGGAAGCAAGGGAAAAAATAAAGTTGCTACATAGGGGTCTGTTTGCAAAAAAAGATTGAAAAATGGGGTCAAATTGTAATTTTCAAAAAATTTAAGGAGCAAAAATATAATTTTGAAAAATTTGAGGGGTCAAAATATAATTTAAAAAAAGAGAGGTCAAAACATAATTTGTAAAAAGTTTAAGAGTCAAAATATAATTTTTAAAAAGTTTAGGGGTCAAAAATATAATTTTTAACAATATAAACCCAACATCACTTCGGTCCCGAAACTCGACCCCAACGTCGGTCCCAAAACCCAACCTTGAGCATTGATATTTGTGGAATACTTTATATGTTTTTAATATGATATTTTAAGTTAAATTGCATTATACGGTCTAGTATAAAGTTTTTTATGTATTAAATATCACACTTCGTATTGTATTAATTTTAAATCTCATATCAAATACACAATGTATAAATGTCACCAAACATTCTATTATTATTAAATAATACAATACGGAGTGTTTATATGGTAGACTAAACATGCCCTATAAGCACTCCTTTTAAAAAAAATTTATCCTTGATTAGTTGTAGTCTAAAAAGTATAAAATATATGAGTTAATGTTAATAGTAGAAATAAGAGGAAATTCTATTTCAAAGAGTATTTTTAAAAATTGTCCAAAAAAAAGGAGACTAATTACATGGTTACCCTCCAAATTATAGATCGTGTTATAAAATGGCCTCAAACTTTAATTTATAACATCCGTACCACTTGAATTTTAGAAGTATTGTAAATTTTACTTGAATTTTAGAAGTCTTGTAAATTTTCTCCTTCTTTAAAAAAAATAAAAAATTACATGTGAAATGCATGTGATGACAATTTTAAGGACATTTTAGTAAAGACAAACTAAAAGCACATTAAATCCTAGTTAAATTTTAAAAAACTATGATTAAATGCTATAAAACAAATAAAAAACTAAGGAAGCAAACACGAAAGTAGCAACCTCCATTCCAAAAGATCATCCACTCTCTTTCTTTTTCTCTCTTGATTATTTTGGCAACCTGGAAAAATGTTTGCCTATCTTTTAATGGGACTTTGAACACAAAAGATAAACAATACATGAATATCCCCTCATCACCTTTCTCGTATAAAAAAACCTTGAAAAACCTGTTGAACTTACTTTTAGAATACGTAAGTCTGAATTTTTACTATTTATTCTTGATTAATACCCTTTTAACTAATATAGTTATTTGACTAAAAAAGATATTAATCACGAGTGAAGGGTAAAAATCCAGAGCTATAAATTTGTCTCATTTTCCCTAAAACCTTCAATAGAAACTAGAGTTATAAATTTGGATCGGACCAAACAAGTAGGTCCGAGGCTTGCCACTGTTGGCTCGAGCTGAGATTTTGAGCCTAAAAGTTTATTCAAGTTCGGCCGTGCTGACCCAAACAACCTCTTATTTAATTTAATTTTTTTTGAAAATACCTTATATAATTATGGGCTTAGACGGCCCTCTCCCTTTTGGGTAGGTCCAATTTCATTTAAAATTTCTGTTTAGACCGTCGAGCTCGAGTTGGATGGCTCGAACTTATACCTCTAATAAAAACAAAGATACAAACCCATAAACATGAAATTGTTTTTACAATTTCATGTAAATTACCAGCATAACCAAAAGAATTGTAACCCACTTATAAACACGAATTACTTGAATTAAGGCCACTAATAGTGAGTCAACAATCAATCATGAAATCCAAGAAACCACAGCAAATTAATTTATATATATATATATATATATATATATATATATATTTGTAAGAAAGAAAATGAAGCAAGAATGGGAAGGAGTGAGATCGAGAGAAAGATGGGGCAAAGGATATGCAAGGGAAGATAGAGAGAGAGAAAGAGGGGGATGGTCTAGAGAGAGTGATTGTAAACTTTTATTTGATTAATTGCAAATTACCTAGATTTAAGGACAACATCGTAATTGCCTATTTAGGTCTCATTCGCTTTACAGATTTAAGTTTTTAATTCGAGCTGAAATGTAACATTTTTTGAAAGCTTTTAATTGTAATAAAAAAATTAGATGTGATATTTTTTGAAAGCTTTTCACTGTAAAAATCTAGAACTGAAAACTCGAATCGGTAAAAAGAACGAGACCTTAATAACTCAATTCTTATTTCGAGCATCATGTGTCATTCTCTGTAAACAATTAAACGGAAGGAGAAAATTTGTAAAAGTTCTTAAGTTCAAAGAGAACATATGTTACAAATTAAAGTGCGGGAGACATTTTATAATACGACTTACAGTTTGGGGGCAACTGTGTAGTTTGTCAAAAAAAAAAAAAATTTGGAATCTACAATTGTACACCTTTTCCTCAATTTTGGAGTTTGGACATATATTTTTCTTAAAAAAATAATTTTTTATTCATTAATCATAGCATCGACTAGTGCTGAAATTTTGGACAAGCTGGCCGCGATCGCCCGAAAATACAGAGTTTTTACCCGAGCCCGACCCACCCGAAAAATTCGGGCTGCCCGCCCGAGCCCGAAAATGCCCTTGAACGGGCCGTGGGCTTATATTTGGCTACTCGAACTCGGCCGGGCCGCCTGAGCCTGCCCGAATAGCCCGAATTTTTTTTAATATTTTTTAATTTTTATAATTATTAAGTTAGTTTGTGTTAAAATTATATAAAAATCAAAATTAACATTCAACAGACATTATTAACACAATTGAATAAATTAATCATGTATATTAATGATGTATATTAAATTCGTAATTCATGATTGTCTCGTTAAAAACCTTACCAAGAAAAATCCAATTAGGATAAAAACTTGACAAGAAAAAAAGAGTGCAATCATTTTGTAACGAATTATAAATTTTACAAACTTACAAAGTTATACAATTACAAATACAATGTCAAAAATAAATACATATTTACAAATTATAAATTTACAATTTAATTTGAAGCTGAAGAATCGTCTTCAAAATTAAATGTTAATCAATTAAATTCATCGATCCATTCTTCGCTTGCCGGCGAAATTATATCCTGTAGACGTTGATCAGCCCGATCCCAATCCTTAATGCAAACCAAGGCTTCAACAATATCCCTTTGCAATGCATTCCGGTGTTCCTCAAGTATTCTTCCTGTCGTACTGAAGGCTTGTTCGGATGAAATAGTGGAGACTAGGATCGAAAATATATCCATTGCCAATCGAGTTAGGATTGGCCAAGTTAATGCCTGTGCCCTCCACCATTGAACTAAGTCAAATAATTCTGCCGTACCGTCGACTACTAAGCCTTCACTGAGGTACGTCATAAGCTCGTTGAAGCTACCGCCGCCGCTACCACTGCCACTTGTTGACGAAGATTCACTCCTAGCTTCTGTTTGAGTTGTCTTCTTCTTCTTCAATCCGAAAACATTCAAAAATGAATGCGGATTTTCGTCTTGTTGTTGCGGTTCCTATACTCTAGGAGGTACTCTAAACCTAATCTCATATTTACCATAGATCAAAAATATTTGTTCCTTTATTATTGGATATTGGTCTGAACAATTGATGCCTAAAAATTCACTTAAGTTATCTAAACCACTTTCTAAACCTTCTAATTTTAATCTAGGATAAAAAATAGTACCCAAACCATACAACAAAGGCAACTTAGACCAATATTTTATAAATTTCTTTTCCATTGAATGGATAGGAACTGCTAAGATTGGGTCCTCCCTATATTCACTAAATAAAATAGTAATTCATAAAAGTTCTCCTAAAGCTAAAGGTGATGTTGGATAATATGTTCCCCTAAGTTTTGGAGTCACTTCATGAAACCTACCTAAAAATTGATACAAAACTTCAGCAATTTACCAATCATATGCGTCTGTATGATTTACTCCTACTTTTACACACATATAGTTTGTTATAGCATCCTTATAGGGGATGCATTGTTGAAGCATTATGTAAGTTGAGTTCCATCTTATAGGCACATCTAACACTAATGCTCTAGGAGGTATATTTAATGCTTGTAAGAGCCTAAACTAATCTTCTTGTCTTTGGTTACTACCATGAATCCATGCAAGACTATCTCTAATTCTTTTAATGTGATTACCCATTTCTTTTAAACCAGATTTAACAATTAAATTAATTACGTGGCATGCACAACGTTGGTGGAAAATTGTACCGTCACCGAATAAACTTAAATCATTTTCAAAGAACTCAATTACTTTTGTATTGGCACTAGCATTATCTAATATTATAGCCATTACTTTATCTCTTAATCTAAATTCATCAATTACATTTAAAATGATATTATCTATTAAATTCGCACTATGTGATCCTAGAACACATTTAAAACCTAATATTCTCTTATCTAAATCAAATCCTTTAAAGTAATGTCCGGTTACAGCTAAATAATCTTTATTGGCAACGGCAGACCAAATATCTGCCGTTAACGCAATGCACCCGCTAGTCGAGTGTAAAAGGTTTATTAATGCTTCTTTTTCTTTTTTAAATAATTTTAATAAATCTTTTCTAAGAGTTGTTTTTGAAGTGAACTGTGCATTAAGATTATGTACAACCTTAATATATCTTTACCAATTAGGATGCTCTACAAAACTAAGTGGTTGATCTAAAGCAACTATCATTCGTGCAACTTCCATATGATCTACTTGCAGATCGTATTTTCAAGTGGTTAAACCACCGGTTGCGCGAACAAAAGATAATTGTGTTTGGCGGAGTTCGGATCTGCCGGATTGGCTAAGCTTTCGAAGACACTTTTCAAAGTGTCTTCTCAAGTGTGTGGTGTCGTCAATAGTGTCACCTTGTAATTTAGATAAACAATATTTACACTGAGCTATATGTTTAGTGTTACCTTCATTGTCAATCTCCTCAATTATGTCGAAGTGATCTCAAACTGTCGATGTGCGCTTGCATTTCCTCCTAGAGGTTGCAACACTTGCAGACGCAGTCGCACGGGAACTCGCCATCGCCACTTCTCCACGCCCACCACCATTGTGACCACGACCTCCGGTACGTCTAGTAGGGCTCGGATTAGTAGATTCCTGCGTAACAAATTCATTAGTGGGAAATTGCCCTTCTTCCATGTTGTGTTGGGCGTCAATGGGAATACTACTATAACTAAAAGGATCCATTATAAAAAAATAAGAGCGATTTGAGAAAGAGAGCTTTAGGATAAGGTGATAGTTTTTAGAAAAATTATGAGAGAGATTTGAGAGCTTGAGAGAGATTGAGAGAAATTGAGAGAGATCGAGAGAAATTGAGAGAGATTGAGAGAGTTTGAGTGAGAAAAATGTGTGGGGGATGAGGGGTATTTATAGGAAAATTTTTGGGTTAAAAAATTGATTTTTTTTCAAAAAAATTCGGGGTGCAACGGCTACTTTAGGTTCGGCGGGTCGGGTTCGGGCAAAAAACTAGCCGTTGGATGGGTTTTCGGGCATTTGGGCAAAATTCGAGTCGGGCACCAACAGTATGGATTTTGACCGTTTTCACGATTTTTGGGCAGTCGGGCAAATCGGGCTTGGCCGGAAAAATTCAAAAAAAACTCCGGCAGACGACGGTTGACGGTGCCTACACAGCAGCAGGCTCTGGCGAGGTGCCCAAATTCGGCCTGCCCGAACCTGAATTTTCACTTTGGACGGGCCGGCATATGGGCCTGCCTGCCGAGCCCGAAAAATTCAGGCAGCGGGCCTGCCCGCCGGCCCAAAGTTCCACTACTAGCATGACTCACAAACATATTATAATAGGTGAGAAGATTCCTCCATCTTAAATTATTTCAATGTTCAAAATGAAAACGTATAAATAGCCAAACTATAAGTGGCCTTATTAGCTTCCATATAAACACAACTAAACTTAAACTTTGAAAAAAAAAAAATACATTAAATTAGATATTAACAGACAATACTCCAAACTCTGTACGGACGTGTCTGTGCTTCAGTTTCTTTTGCATTGAAAACCATCAAATCTTTAGTTAATATTACCATAACAAATCCCTGCTCTCTCAGATGAAAACACCAATACCAATAGCTTTTTGAGAAGTTTAGATTGCAACTTCAACATTTGCCTATAGTTATTATGATCGGAAGTCCAATTAATACAATTATAATCAATAGGTTGATTAGAGTGTTAAGCGTTATTATGCGTTCAGTAGATCAAGTAGAAAGATGATAAACAACTTTATATCTGAATATGGATTTGAACTCTCGCTTTATGCAAAATTGTTTAGAAGTTTCGTACAAATTTTTAAATAGCATTTTAAATAATTGCACTTTCATATTTTTTAATAGGCATTTTAAATAAAAGAACTAATTGTCAATCATGTTTTCTCTATGCAATGTGAGATTTATTAGTCATAGTTTTTGACACTTTTGCCGCTTAAACCTTTTGGATTTTGTCAACTTTTCCTATGAAATTCTAAATTTAGCAATGGATCTTACAATTTACTAAGAGTTTGTTCGTTTGCACATAAACTCAAAAAAAAATTTAAACTCAAGTTATAACTTTATTCAAGTTCATGTTTTTTTTAGTAAAATTTGAGTTTGAACTTGAGTTTTAATTAGACTTCAGGGCTAAAATCTGAGTTCAAGTTTCCCCTTCAACTCAAGTTCCTAAACTCAAACTCAAGTTAATGAACAGTTTTTTTTTCTATTTTTAAAAACGATATAACTTTTTCGTTTTAATTCCGATTGAGATGATTTTTTTCTATACGTTCACAATGAAGAGATAAATAAAAACCCACCCATATATCCTATTAAAATTTTTCATCACCATTGAGTTTTTATTAAAATACTATCCAAATACAAATTCAAGTTTTGATCCACTTAAACACAAACTCAAATAGATTTTCAATTCAAACCATAACTCAAAATGTGCACATCCAAACACAAACTCAAATTAGAGTTTCAACTCAAACTATACTCAAATACACCTTAACTCAAATCAAAATCTGAACTCAAGTCATCATAATTCAAAAACTCCAAAAGAACAAACCCTAAATTATTAATTAGTAGGTCATTGTACTGATTTTGCTCTCAAATAGTTAGGGTTTTTGATACTTTTGTGGTTTTATTCCATAAACTTTTCAGATGTTGACTACTTGTCCTTTAAAATTCTAACTTTATTGATTGGTCCATCCAACTTACTAAATTAGTAAATTGTTAATTTATAGGTCATATTACTGATTTTGCTCTCAATTAGTTGTGTTTTTGACAAATTTACCCCTAAAACTTTTGGTCAGATGTGCCTTTTCCATCACTAATTTAATATAATCATCAACAAAATGAGCTTTATTGCAATAATTTAGCAAGTTTTGGAGGGGTGAGGGCAAAATGTTAAAATTAAAGTCTCATTCTTTTCACAACTCAAGTTCTATGGTTAAAATATTTTCTCTTACAAAAATTTAAATTTAACTTTTTATTACAGTGTATTTCTCTCACATATACAACTCTTCTTAACTTGAGTTGTGAAACAAACATACCCTTAAATATTTATAAGCAAGTTGCAATGCCTAAATAGTTAAAGGAGTAAATTTACCAAATATCCTAAATAGTTATCACTTGTAATCATATCTATTAATTTTTTAAAAGCTTTTATGAATCTCTTTAAAGTGATTCAATTAGTTTTTTTCAATATTTTATTTTAGTTTCCCTTATCATGTTCATATATTATGAGTAAGAAAAAAAAAAACTAACACAAAAATCTTGTTACGAATGACAATCGTGAATATAGTAAGATATTATAATAGTAAATAGAGAAAATAATAATAAAAAATTAAGAATACGTTTATTATCACTTGTATCCTTGAATTTTGGGGTTATTCTCAGTTTGTCTTTTAAAAAACTCACTTTGCCTCTTGAATTTTTTAACAATCCCATTTAAGCCTTTTTGTAAGAATTTTTGTCAAGATCAGATAGCCAAAAAATAAATAAAAAAATTAAAAGTTATGAGTGGACATGTGATTTTTGTTTATTTGCTTTTTAACAAGATCGTGTGATTGCATTATTCTTTTTTTTCATATATTTTTAACAAAAATTACAACAGAAGAGTTAAGTGGAGCAATTCAAAGTGGGAGCTTTTAAAGTTCAGAAGGCATTCCAAAGAAGAATAATAATTAAATATTTGATATATTATTCTTTTATTTTTCAAAACACTTTCTAAAGAACTCTTTTTCCGAAGAGAGCATGATTAAGGACAAAGTTAAAATAAATTATTAAAGGGATATAGAGGCAAATGGTCTTTTTTTAAGGATTTTTTTAAATAGACGAAGGTTTGCAAAATTAGCAAAATGACCATTTCTTTTATTTAATTAAATAGTGAATCACTGATTAACTTATTAATCAATCATTGACTGACTACCAGTCAATCAGTGATTGACCGCTTCAATCATTAATTAACTTATGTTTATCATTGTTTAACTCGATTTATTAATCAATATTAATTAATAATTAGTCAAAATCAATTTTAATCAATAAATTTTATGTTTATTAATGATAAATTATAATAATGAATAAGTCAATCACTGATTGACCGTTGATCAATTGATTGACTACTGAAAAAAATGTCATTTTACTAAAACAAAAAAGTTGAGCCACTTATTTAAAAAATAAAAAGTTCGGCTATTTAAAAAAAAAAAGTCAAAAAACAGTCATTTACCTAATTTTCTCATTATTAAATTGTAAGACTAAAATAAGTGCATCTGTAAATTAATTATAGCAGAACTATGATCGTTTTCTTTCGTAATTGTTCTCAACGGAACAGCAATTCGAAAGAATTACACGATTTCTGAAATGAGAAACATTAAATATGTCACGAGAGACATTTAAAAGTTAAATAATTAATTGTTAGAAGAAGAAAAAAAGAACAAATGTTAATAATCATTATTGAGGAACAAACATCTCTTAAAAACTAACTATTGTTTTACGAGTTCTACAGAATTAAATTAGGACCTAAGAAATAATATACATCTCTTTTTGAGATACCTAAGAAACTCTTTATTTCTTTTGAAAGATAACTTATGAATTAAGAAAAAATTACATATTCTACCTCTCCACTTACTAAAAGAACCCCTTTTAAAAAACTCTTAAAAAAATTACATATTCTACCTCTTTATTTCTGCTTTTCACGGGCTTATGACACTGTACGGAGATGGCAACGGTTTTTAAACCCAACAGGCGTATAAAAATTAGTATGAGAACTCCATTTTGGGTTTGTTGAAAGGTTCACATGAGGAGTTAATCTGATTTGCTATAGTAGACCAATTAGATATTAAATTTTTTATTTGCCTCAAAAAAAGAAATAATAACATAAAAGATTACTCTAACACCCGTTTCCATGTAATATCGTTTGTAAGTGTATGTAATAATCAGTTTGTTTAAATGCAACACTCAATGCTATACATTAGACCATATTTTCTGAATGTTACATTTAAATAAACCGAGTGTTGCACAGATATACAAATGATGTTACACGGGCTAATGAAAAAGAGTTACACGTGCTTGACAGGGCTGGGTTCCGGACTTCAGATAATTCCAGAGATTAAAATTGTGAAATGGTGCAGGTACCAGTACTCCAGTAGAATCCAATATGAATCCACCCAATACTACATTATTATATCCTTAAGAGCATCAGGAGAGCCACAAGAACGAGAGAGAGAGAGCCACAAGAACGAGAGAGAGAGAGAGAGAGAGAGAGAGAGAGAGAGAGAGAGAGAGAGAGAGGATGGAGATCTCACTCATCTGTGTGAGTAGCTACCAAACTGAACTAACATTTACATGTGCATTTTTTTCCCTGGACAAAACACTTCCCATAAAACATTCATGCCAGTACATGATCAGAACAAGCAATTTCAAATTTCCAGAATCTCTATTCTCAATCTCAGGTGTGGGTCTACCAAATTACTTTTGACGGCTAGCTAAAGATCTCAAAACAAGAATAAATACAAACAATAACAATACCTGCTTAGTGGACTGACAAAATAAGATCTCACTGCGTGGAAATGCCTTGCTTTCTCCTATTGTATCTGCTCAGTCTCTTCCCATGTTGCTTGTCAGCGTCGCCAGTGGCATTGGGTGCGACACTGCGTTTTGAGCCATGCCGAGTCGAATACCGATGCGCAACGTTTGGCGAGCCATTTGTGATGTAATCATTCTCGTGCATAGTATCGCTCACGTAAGGGACCTCCACAGAGGTTTCACTCAAAAGCTCGCAGGACTCGTCCTCAAAACCACCAACGGCTATCTTGTCATAACTTGAACCACCAAGATCATGTTCCTCTCCGTCTAGCATAGCATCTTGCTCCGAAGTTGTGTCTGCAGACAGACTGTAACCAAGAAAACCAGTTCAGAAAAGATTTGAACTCAGTAAAGTAGCACTATTTTGGATGTTAAGGGCCCCCTTTTACCTGTATCCTCCATTAGACGTATAAGCACTTTCGTTTCCAGCCACTTCCTTTGATGTTGCGCAGTTGCTCCCGAGAGATCTTGGATCTGGAACTGCATTTCAGAAGCCAATAGAAACAATTTTAGAAGAGACGGAACAGGTACAAGGACAACAAATACACACAAAAATAAATAAAATCAATCACTATGTACATTTGCTTAAAAAATATTAAGAAAACCAAAATCCCATTTGACTAAGCAAAAGAATTCCCCCCACCCCCAACAATAGCCAAGGACATACCAAAGGAGACAGAGAGTCAGAATCCAGTGCCCACACTAATGCATGTGTATACACGCATAACAATTACCGTTACTGATTTAATCAAGCAAGAGATGACTTCGATTAAAAAATCTTTAAATATAATTTCTGTGGAAGACGTCCAATGCCAGATTATGCAAGCTAAGGCAGCACCAGACAGGTCACACAATACAGCAAACGAAGGCAATACGTTTCCAGTTCAGAAAGCAGGGATAAGTTTGCTTACCAAAAATGGCTTTGAAAAACCAAGAGAAAAATCTTAGCCAAGTCATATAAAATTAAATCTTAAAATAGAATCTAAGAGAAATAGTGCAAAAGGCAGACATGACTTGCCCAGAAAATTAGTTTATTTCCTTTTAGTAAGGAGCCTTCCCTCAATCAAACAAGGAGAATGCACATCAAAGGCTCTAAAATCTGGCGTGAAAAGTACAACATCATATTAGATGAGTTTTTCCTAGTGATGCAACCAATAGTTTAAGACTTACCTTGTATGCTTCCTTCTGCAATCGGACTTAGCTGCTTCTCAGTTGCACCAGTGTCCTCGTGGTTACAAGCAACATTAAGGCCATCATCGCTGTGAACCAATATGACATTTAAAAAAAAGTTAAACAACAGATATATCATCAATCTCTCCAAGTAAGAGAAACGATGTGCAAGCAAAGAAATCAAAACTGCCCCAAGAGGGTTAGGAGTTGGGCCTTACTAAGGCCCTTTGCATCAGAAATGCATGAGAAGAACAGATTTAGGTTGCAAACATGTAAACATGATGTGCTTTTTATACGGCAAATTTTTTTGTTAAAAGAGGGGATATATATAAGAAATTTGAATATTATATATATAGATTAAAAAAATTTAAAAAATAAAATAAAATCCAGGGAAGCTCTCTCGGCCTCTGTATATGACCACACATCAGAACTAAATATCTTCATTATTAAGTAGAGGTTGTTCTTAACATAAAAAAGAGGTTGTTGCCTATAAAAGTCGACTCATGCGAAGTCTGATCAAGTTGGACACATCTAAACGATATCAAGATTAATGCATGAAAAGCATAAAAACAAAAGAAGAGAAGAGAGAAAATAAAATAAAAAAGAGGTTGTTGCATATAGAAGTCAACTCCTTACGCGAAACTCTGATCAGGTTAATGCACATCTAAATGCTGTCAAGATTGACAAACGCATGCCAAGTCTGTCTCGTCTTTAATCATGTTGAGTTGGTGAAGTGTAGCTCACTTCACGTGGACTTTATACTTGGTTTACTCATTTAAAGGGTTTCACAAGTTAAAGATTACTAAGGAAGCAACCAGGCCACCCTTGTATCTCGACAACCCAAAAGAAAGTTTCAAAACTATTATTCAGAGCAAATATGATATCATAGTCAAAAGTAGCCATGGGAAATATCTTCCAAGAAATAAATTTACAATAACAGGTGCATCTCTGAGAACACGCATAAGAAAAATCTTTCTAATGTTATTCAGATATAAGAATTAACATCTAGTTTTTTTTAATCTTAATTCTTCGACAACATGTATATATTTGACAGAAATAGAAATAGAGAGATGGTCCCTTCTGGAGTAATCTCTCCCTCTCTTTATTAACTTTCACAAGTATGAATCAGATGTTCACATAAAAAAAGTGAGATACTTGCATAATACATTATTTCCCATTATCTGGATGTCAATGAGGTCCAAAGACCAATAGCATTAAAAACAATTGTAATTCATGGCTCTGTTCGTCAATTGTTTTAGAATAATATTAGGAACACCAACTCAAATCTCAACTTTTGTGTACCAACTGATGTGGCATGTAAGTTGTCACTTTTTTATTGGTGAGTGTTTAAAATTATTGCCACGCCAATAAGTGATTAGAGATTGCATCTACCAAAACAACTCACGTGCCACATCAGTTGGTACACAAAAGTTGGGTTTGAGTTGGTGTCCCAAGCACTACTCATTGTATAGGGACTCTACTTATACACAGTGAGATCATAACAAAAGCTCTAATAGAAGATAAAGGGAATAGCTTATGAAGGCTATTTGGTTAGTAAACATTACCACACAAAAACAGAAATCAAACCTGAGCAATACATTCAGAGTCTCAATAACTTGAGATGAAAGAAGTCCCTGTTCTTCGAATGGCATACCTTCTAAGCCATCCTTTGTACCTAATAGTTTGATTTAAATTGGTTAGTAACTATACAACTAAACATATAATCTACTTAGGATACAATCTGAGGCCTCGTTCAGTTCGCTAATTCGAGTTTTTAATTCGAGGTGAGATGTGACTTTATGTGAGAGCTTTTAACTGTAGCAAAAAAAATTAGAAGTGACTTTTTGTGAGAGCTTTTAACCGTAGCAAAACTGGAATTGAAAACTCGAATCGGTGAAATGAACGAGGCTTGAGTATGTCTATCATGCAGATTTAGAACTATAAATGCAAATACAATTAATCATTAAAAATAAAGGATCACCTCCTTCTCCATTAACGGCATTAGTCACTTCCAAATCCTACAAACAGAAATCGTAATAGATATCAATAAATTGACATTGCAAACTTAAAACAGTGTAAAGAAGTGCAAACATGCCACAAAGTGGGAACCTGAATTTGCTCAGAAGTGTTATTAACTCGATTGAGTGATGAAGCTTCATTTTGTATCCCATCTTGTGCAATTTCCATCCCTGACAAGGCAGGAATGAAGAGTCCATGTCTTAATTTTCCACAATGTACTATGCCATTTCTTTATTCTGGAACTACAGTAATACTGAGCAACTGCGCAATCTATTACTGATAACAAAAGGTTACTGGAGCAACCTGACAGAATTACCTCAAACCATAAAATAAAAGTACCTTGGAATCCATAACTACTGAATGTTCCTGTCGCTGTCAGCAAAGATCCATCTATGGGTCTTGTAGAAGCATCTACCTTTTCTCCCACGTTAACATCTATACTTTTAGATAGTAAAGAAATCGGGCTAGCTCTAGAAGACCAATTGAATCTTTTAGATGGTAGATTCCTAAGCATCTCTTCAGTTGCTTTAACTCGTACTTTATGTATTTCCTCCTGAATGTTCCACGACCCTGTGGTGGGAGTATCCTTTTTTGCCTGTATTCAAGTTTCAGCACATCAATTGTAACAAATTTAGTTAGCAAAATGAAGTAAGAAATCATCTAAGACCTCCCTAGTCCTAAGTTTCCTACAGAGTCATATCTTCCCCAATGTAGCCAATTTCTTCTACTGTGAGTATCCAACAGAACATTAACATTGCATCTAGCTTAATATCTCACACTCGCGTAGAATTTACCTCTTTCCTAATACCATTATTATTAAAGGGACACGTGCGTGCGCACACAAGAAAATCAAAACAAAACAAAAAAAAGAACCACATACATTGTTAAAGAAACACATACAAGAGCAAAAATATTTGATACGGTACCTTGGATGAGGACAAAGCATTACCACCAATTGAATATGGTGTTTCTTCCTTGAAAAGATGTGTGCTTATTGGCGATGGAGATTTGTACTCTCCATCTTTGAAAGTAGGGGATGCCCATAGGGGACGTGTCCTCATGTACACTTTGGCCATATCCACTGGTGACCCCACTTTATCGTCAATAACCTGCACCAAAAGAATAGTAAGCACCAGATAAACCCATCAAATCAAAATGTTTGGAATTTACAAATGAAAAATCCTAAAAGAGTAGTATAGAGATATAGCAAGCACACTACAGATCTCTTTAACTAAGCTTTTTATTCAAAAACAATTTGGAAGGGGGTTCTCTCCCATTCCAACTCATTCAAAACTATTCTTTAACTGCATCTCTACCCCTCTTTTTTCACTTCAGGGTCAATAGCCTAAATATTATTCAAACTTTCGTATTAGATGCATTCATGACACATCATCTAAACGCCTTCCCTTATATTCTCCTTCATTGCTTTTTAAACTTTATAAATTGCTTTACTATACAATCAATCAACAAATTTGCAAAAGTAAAGCCTCCAGAAGATAAATGAAACACGCCACGAATAACGATGCTAAACAGTTGAAGGAAAGAAAAAGGAGAAAGCGAGGAACAAAATCAATCCCTACGATCCATTGCTAAACAGTAGATGTGTGTGTGTGTGTGTTATATTGACTATCAGAGAGGAAACAAAGTGAAAAATAAAGATTACATCATCCATATCTGATTTTGAAGCTGATCTCAATTTCTTCTCTGACAACCACTTCTTCGCCTCAATAATAGCTGTACAACGAAAAACCTGCTCATCTGCTTCTGCAACATACTTGAAACCATCAATCTAACATGAAGGGTTATTAGCAAGTCAAATCACTTATTTTCTTGTAAGCACTCCTACCTGCAGATTTTTCATTCGGTATCTCAGTTAGTCCCCCGGTTTCTGCCTCTTTAGTGCTTAAACTGTCTACAACTCTTGCTTTAATAATCTTTATTAGTTTGTTGCCTTCTTCCCTGGTTAAATACGAAGTTCCTTCATAACTCTTAAAGTGAATTACTAAGAAAAAAAATTAGATATTAATAGTCAACAAACTTCCTTGCTTAAAAAGAAGGGGAAAAAAGGGAGCATGAAACAAACTACGACAAATCCTAATTATAAATGTGCATAAATTCTCAAAATTACCTCGTGAATGTCTCCTGCATAAGGAGCCTCTCAATTGCACGCTTGGAATCTCTTTTTCCTGTTGCTAGTTCAGGATCCTTCCAGAAGCCCTTGATCATTTTTGATTTTCCATGGCTCTGATTTAACCACAATAATCAAAAGCGCATGGAGTTAACCAATAAGTCTAGGCAAGCTTCATTTCTTGTAAAGACAACATCATGAATGGGAAACCAAGAGAACTTGATCTTATGCCATATGAAGGATTTCAAATAAGGCCATAGACCAAGTAACCCATAGAACATCAGATAGGAACCTAGCAATTTCTAACAAACTGATGAACAGGAAGAATGAATTGTTATTGAATTAACTGATTGAAAAGTACAAGAAACCCATAAACCCTAACAATGATGGTATTCAAGAGACCACCAACTCCCCCTAATCTTGGTTTCCCAAGCCCCAGATGAATCCCAAAATAATTCCACAAATCAAACATAAGCCCTCATGAGCTCCTAACCCCCTTATTTATACTAATTCCTACTAACTCTACCAGCCCACTAACAAAACTAATCCCAAGTTATTAACGGGTCCTAACAACACCATCCTTCTCCAAAGAGAAGTTTCATGTTTTGTTTATTAAGATAGTACTTTCAAATTCCAAGCGTTTGCATTTTCTTTACTCCCTGCATGGATAAGGTTGTGATTCGTATAATATATGAGTCAAACTCATTTTTGCTGCTATATTTATTGCATTAGCAAGGGTGAAATAATACATTCATCCACTTTGGTTACTCATTTACCATTGAATCAGAGAATCGACCATGAAAACTTAGGTTTATTTTTTAGCATGCTCAAGAGACACAAAAACAAATAAACTACGGGTACTTTCACAAACCAAAAGAAAGAAACTGAAAATTCATTGCAACAAAGACAACCATGCTTCCAAAACAGCAAACTGAAATGGAAAATAATGCACTTACGACCTTCGATATGTCAGCTCCAGGAGATGAGACATCATCATCATCATCATAATCGTTATCGACATTCTCCTCTGCACAATGGGAGGCAACTCATCCAGTTAATAGGAACAAAAAATCACGAAGCAAAAGCTAGATTTCTGTCTGCAGAAAGATACCATGCATATGATAGCTAATATCAAAACAGAACCACACAAATCGGTAAACATTCTTTATACTCATATGCATTGATTCTTACGTCAACGTGGAACCTATAACTTAGTAGCCATTACGAATTTGCATTTAACTGAAAAGGCTTAAAGGGTGCGACATTAGCAAAACATACTTAAGCAGGAGGTTCAATGTTTAGTGATAAATAAGCATAACTAAAGAGATTTTGCAAAGCAAAGTGTTAGGCTCCCACCAAATTATGTAACTAAAACTCGAGTAGCGGAATAGATTACTACAGATTCCATTACAAGGGAAAAAGAGAAAGAAAACAAAAAGAAGAAAAACAAAAACAATCTACTAACAGCTCTTAGTATAAGGACATAAATTTCTGACATGTTCCTCAGTAGGGGACCGTACAACACCAAAACCCTAAGTATACCTAAACCGCGAGACACAAAATTCTCCAAATAATTAGGTCAAAATTATCATTTCCCTTAATACACGTTACTTAGAAAAGATAAAGATTTTCTTCTGTTCTTCACTGATCATCAAAAATCTCAGACGGACAAATTAAAAGAGGAAAAAGTATCGAAACAAAACACAGATAGCCGAATTCCCTTTCCAAGTTCTCTATTTTCCTTCCATGGCTAAACTATCACGCACTACGCACCTGAACCGGAGTCACTCCCCGACGAGGAAGACGAAGATGATGACGAAGAAGAAGAATCTTGAGAGAAGACCGAGGAGATGAGCTTCCCAGCGCCGGTAGCGATCACACGAGTCGGCGAGAAAATGAGCTTAGAGATCCAATTAGGGTTCTCCGGTTCCGGATTGGCCAATCTCGGCCGGTCGTACGGGGTCCTCGGACCCGCGGTTCGCCTGGCTCGCACAATTTTCCCTCCCGACCGCGCTTCTAGGGCTCGCCGTGATCTGGAACTGGTCGCCATGGCAATAGTACACGACTTCCGTACAATATATATATATATATATAGAAAGAGAGAGAGAGAGGGAAAGATGGCGTCTTTCGCATCTCTGTTTAGAGAGAGAGAGAGACAGAGATCCGTTGGGGAATGGGGGTTTGCAGCGGTTGTTATTCGTTTCTTTTTTTTTTTTTTTTTTCTCGGTAAGGATCGGGATATGAAGGGACTTGAACCGTTAGATTAGTGACACGTCATCTCTATCGACGGGGGAAAATATTAAAAAAAAAGGGAATAAAAAACGCTCTCCTTCAAAAAATAAAGAAGAAAAGTAAAAAACGCTCCCAAAAAAAATAAGCTTTGTCGGCTTAACGATTACAATAAAATCTATTCAAAAAAAAAAAAAAACGACGACAAGAAATAATTGCTTGTTTTTTCTTAAAAATAATTGTTTAGTGTTTATTTGTTTGTATATTTAAATTTTAAATTATTAATTTTATTATAATATTTTTTTTATAAAAAATTTTAATTTTTAATGTGAGAATTAAAAATTATAATTTGAGTATATTTTTTAAACCGATCTTAATTTTTTTTAGAAGTGTGTTTATCTTAAAGTTATATCTAAAAAAATTCTCAAAAAATAAAGTTACATCCAAAAATTGTTTAAGAATAATAACAGGTTACCTCGGCATTTTCCAAAAAGCTGATCTTTGTAGAAGAATTGTAAAGTAATCAATGAATATAAAATCCACAAAATTGAATGTATTGTTTTTTTTTTTTTTTTTTTTTCAAAGCATGCGTGTTGGATTATTTATTAAAGTTTCTTTTTTCAGATTTATTGGTTTACAGAATTACCGAGAGGGTAAATTATACTCTTGCCAGCTTATTCTTTTGATTAACAATTATGAGAATTAGGGTGGCATCTGCATCCTTTAGATGAAAACTATTAAATATCAGTCAAAATTATTTTTTTTCCTATTGAACCGAATTTATTAACCTAGTTATAATTATGGGGAAAAGGACAACTTATCTATCTATTATAAGAAGCGTGGATGGGCATGAAGATTTCGTACTTCAACTTTTGCTTGCTTATTTTCAGTTTTTTTTTTTTTAATTTACTTTGCTTGCTTGCTTTAAACCTTTTTTTAAAAAAATTCTCTTTTTCAACTTTTTTTCCTTTCCATTGTCTTTAATTGTATTTTGAATGCAGTTCTTTTTTCTTCTTCTTTTTCAATCTTTTATGTTTCATTGTTTCCCACTAAAATATTTTTTCATTAATTTTCTCTTTAAACACCTTATTTTTTCTTACTTTCATTAATTTTCTCTTTAAACACCTTCTTATTTTTTTCTTACTTTCATAAATTTTTTTCACTTGTTTTGCTTGCTTTCAAACTGCTTCCTTTTTTTTTTTTTTTTACTTTATTCGCTTGCTTTCAAGTTTTTTGTATTTTTCAGCTTTTATCCTTTCCATTTTCTTTAATTGTATTTTAAATGTTGTTCTTTTCCTTCTTCTTTTTTAAATATTGTATTTTTCATTGTTTCCCATTAATTTTATCTTTTCATTTATTTTCTCTTCAAACACCTCATTTATTATTATTTTTACTTGTGAATATTCTCCATTACTATATATCTATACTCATAGTAGAGAAGATGTATATATTTTTTCAACTTTTTCTTCAACCATCATTGTTGATTTTCATAGAACCATAATTTTATTTAGGTTAAAATTTAAAACTTCCTAATAATTTAACTGTTATTGGAAAATTTTTATGATTACCATTTTTTAGTTTGAAAACAATTATAAGTTGTCTATATTTATTTATGTTTATCATTATTAAAACATTGTTTGCTTCCCTTAAAAAATACATGGTTAGCATTGACATAAAAAAGAATAATTCGAATTAATAACATATTTATTTATTTCTTTTTAAAGATATAATGAAAAAAATGTGTTTGTATTGAAACAGTACTCATCATATATAATAATTTTAAATAAATTTAAAAAAAATGCATAAACTCACGTGTTGTGGTTTTTCACTCTTAAGGGCATTTTCAGTTCTTAACACTTGGGAAATTTTCCTATATCTGGTTCTCTTGTCTACTTTACTAGCTTTTTTTTTTTGTATTAAATAGTTCCCGAAACACAATTATAAAAACTTCAAAAAATATATTACATGCACCACATTATTAAGATGAGTTTGGGAATTTGATAGGCTTTTTTTCTCCTCTCTTTTTTCATCTTTTTCTCTGTGAACAAAAGAGAAAAAAAAAAAAAACCAAATTCGTAGACTCGGCCGCAAATATTGAAGTTGTATTTTTTTTCTCTAAGATTAAGGTCTTATAATTTTTGTGTTGTACTTTTCAATTGGAATTGTTTTTTTAGAGAAAAACAAGAGAATTTGAGAGTTGGAAATCAGGAGATTTCCAACATTTCAAATGGTTATTTTATTTTATTGTGTGCTCATAGATTTACCAACCGATTGGGACCCAGTTTTATGTAATCTATTCTATGATACTCGGACATAGCAATATTCAAACAAACATAAAAAGTACACTCGTTTTTTATGGAAGGCTATAGCAAAAACCACAAAGTAGAACAATTCTCTTTTAAAAGTTCGATTGAAAAAAAGAAAAAAGAAAAAAAAAGAAGCTCGAAAGAAGAGAATTGAGATTGCGAACATCATTGGATGGTTAACTTTTGTTATTTTTCTTTTTTGGAAAAATTTCGCTTCAAATTTAACATATTACCTACTTAAAAATAGTCAACAATAACTATTAATTACAAAGAAATTTCACCCTAAACACTAACTAGATCCACCAGTGAATATGAATGAAGCACAATAACAAATACGAGTGTCGAGACCTAATGAGTAAAAGACATACTCGACACATTCAAAATCGAGTACGACCAAAATTCGTTACAGTTGATGGATAAAACCAGTCAACTAACACCAAATTCTGAATATAGGGGGCACAAGTAACATGACTTAAAAATAAATCTAAGAATAAACTAACGAATATACCGTCGATAACCAATTCAAACGGGTGAGACACACAAATAAAATCAAAATGGGGAAGCCACCTCAGTTATTTTAACACATAAACATAGCAAAAATAACAACGCCTTTATCATAAACAAAAAAAAAAAAAAGAACAAAGATAACTCCACAACAAAATGAGTCGTACCTAAATTTCCGATGAAGACACATTTCTTCTGTTGATCTAGCATAAGGTTAGATATGGGCCTACCCACCTCCAACCATGATGCCCTTGCATGGATCCTCTCTTAGAACGAGGCACATCAGTAACCTAAGACGGTGCCGGATGCCAGCCCTAATGGGAGAGGGAGATGGCGTTGCAAGCAAAATAATAGAAACTCCAATTATCGAGAGAGAGAGAGAGAGTTAACATCTAGTTGTGCTTGGTATGAATGAAGAAAAGATATATAATTCAGGTGAGGAGGAAAAGAAAAAAGATAAATGAGAGGATTTTTTTTTCTATTGTATTGGTATGTATTTACCCTTTAATCTCCCTGTGTTGAGAGAGATTAAGATGGGGGTTTGTTTTGAAATCCTTCTCCAATTTATTTTTCTCCTAGAGCCATTTAGAAGGTAGGTTTAAACTATTCAAATTTTTGAGATAAAACACTATAGCATAACTTTTCTTTTGGTGTTTTTTTTTTTAAATTTAATTTAAAAGTTCTTTTAATAATTTAAAAAACTTTTAAATTCAAAAATTTTTTTTAAAAAAGAAAACACCATTTGAATCTAAAATAAAGTGATTTGACCAATCCTCCAAACACACCTATTTTATCTCTTATTAAATAATGATATGTCCCAATTTCCTTCCATCATTTCTCCCAAATGTTTGTCTCCTTCTACTTCTCCCTCTAACCAGCAAGCTTTAAGAGAATCCATGTTCTTTTTCTGTTTCCTTCAGGTGGACAATGAAAAGAAGGGTGTTAAGTGGAACAAAACCAAAGTTCGGAGTAAGTAAAATGAGAAGTTTTAAAGTTATGAGATATAGGAGGAACAACCTTAAGTATGGGTGTGAATAATACTTTGTTAAACGTATTCTCAAACACCTAATTATTTTCTTAAGAAATTAAATTAATAAGCTACAAATTAAAAATTAAGGGAAAATTTCATAATACCATGTGTTTTAGCATAATAGAATTTGCATTTTAATAATTTTGAATTGGTATCTATGTTTTAAAAAATCATTGCTCACTACTTTAAGGTCATTTTTTAAGACGTAAAATGTCATTTCTACTTTTGTACTTAATAATTTTTTTTACAAACATATTAAGACCTCGTTCGTTTTGCTCATTCGAGTTAAGAACTTAAGTTAAAAAGTGAGTCCACATGAGAAAAAATATTGTAGTAGAAAAATAATTTGAACTTTTATGAGAAAAAACACAGAAACAAAAATTTGATTCATAATTCGAGCTAGTAAAACTAAGGAGGCCTAAAAATATTTTTAAAAAGCTTAAAATAGAAAAAAAAACAAAAACAAAACCTTCATCCAAACAAGCAAACTTACCAAAATTTTACTGATTTATCCATGTTCATGTTACCGATTCGAGTTTTATTACAATAAAAAATTTTAAAAAATAATCACATTTAATTTTTTTACTATAATAAAAAATTTTCACATAAAATTATATCTCAATTTAAATTAAAAATTTAAATCAATAAAATTAAACCGCTCTGTCATTTATTTTTATTTTCTGCCAAAGAAAAAGCTATTTACTTATTATTATTTATTTTTTGCGTACTGCCCAAATAATTATTCTTCTGAAATCACTCCCAAGTCCCAACCACGTCACCACAACATCTGACGCGGACGGTTGGGATTGCGCATTGCATGACGCCTCCTCACCTTGGAGTGGGACCCACGCCGTATGTTTATACTACGCCGTTTCACCGCCTACGACTACAAGCCGCGTGTTTTTCCGTCTCCTTATATCCCTTCGGCTAATTAGGGTTTATATTCCGCTTCTGTAAAACTGAAAACCTGTTTGGCTTTTCTCCCCATAGAAAGAAAATGCCGGGATTGACTTGTAACGCTTGCAACAAGGAGTTCACCGACGATTCGGAACTAAAACTCCATTACAAGTCCGAATGGCACCGCTACAATCTCAAGCGCAAGGTTCGTATTTCCACTACTTTCCATTTACAATCCCTAATTTTCATCTAATTTATGCTTTCTAGAGTTAGGGTTTTCATATATATATATATATATATATATATATATGCATGTCTGTATGGATTTATGTGCACGTTGATGAAAATTGGGAAAATGTTTGAATCTCTAAAATTTCAAGTATTCCCATTTTTTGGGAGCCGATAATGGAGTTTGATCTTTTGCCGCTTAAGATAATTTCGATTGTTCACTCGTGATATAAGTTATATGCCTATAATTTATTGAGTTTGTGGGTCGCAGGCTTCTATTCTCAGCCAAAATAATTTGGAGAATTTGAGATTTTAAATGTTTTGCCTAAAAAAATCATTTTCCATCTATCAAGTTTCATTTTCCGAATTTCAGTTAATGAATTTGCTGTGTTCTTTAATTCGTTATGCGGACTTTGAGGAACTCATTAGACTGTTTACTGGGCGTCCTTTCATTTTTGAAAAAGACTTGTTAAATTAAACGAAATGTGATTCTTCGAATATCTTGGCGGTTCTTTGGTCGTTCTTTTAAGCGGCTTCCTGTTAATTAAATTCTTTTGACAAAACTAAATCAGGTAGCTGACGTTCCTGGAGTAACAGAGGCATTGTTCCTAACTAGACAATCTGCTCTTGCCCAAGAGAAAAATAAGTTGAGCGAAACCCCGATGCTCTACAGCTGCGGACTTTGTGGCAAGGGGTATAGAAGTTCCAAGGCTCATGCTCAGCATCTCCAATCACGAAGTCACATCACACGGGCTTCTCACGGGACTAACCATGAAGACGAGGAGAGGGCGATAATCAAGCCACTCCCACGACGTGTTGCAAATAAGGTTCCTCCACAAAAGGAGGTTGAGAGTGAAGAAAGTGAAGATAGTGAAGACGAGTGGGTGGAGGTTGATCCTGAAGAAGAATTTCTTGGGGAGGCGACAAAGTCCTTGACTGGCTTGAACGTCAATGAGCAGGGCCAGCAGGCTTCCGAAGATGACATGGACGAAGACGATGATGATAAATATGAGGGGTTGGATCCATCCTGTTGCTTTATGTGCGATTTGGAGCATGATACCATAGAGAGCTGCATGGTTCACATGCACAAGCAGCATGGTTTCTTCATTCCTGACGTTGAGTATTTGAAAGATCCAAAAGGCCTTCTTACTTATCTTGGCCTTAAGGTACAATGAATATTGTTAAGATCTTGCCTTGATCCTAACGAACTCGTTGCCTTTTATTTTCAACAAATTTGCCCTTTTCAGAAGTTAGTCTCACCTAATTTCTTTCTGTCTTCTATTTTCAGATCAAGAGGGATTTCATGTGCTTGTACTGCAACGATAGGCGTCACCCCTTTAGCAGCTTGGAAGCAGTTAGGAAGCATATGGTGGCAAAAAGCCACTGCAAAGTACACTATGGTGATGGCAATGATGAGGAGGAAGTAGAGTTGGAAGAGTTTTATGATTATAGCAGCAGGTTTTTCTCCTTCCTCATAACTGGGTCCTATTTCGATATCAGTTTTCCATTAATTTATGTATCTCATCACCATTGAACTTTGTGCTTATGCTCTGACATATGATTTGGTATGTTCTGAGCCACCCTCTTCTTATCGTTTGGTACAGTTACACCAATGAGGATGGTAAACAGCTGGTTGCATTAGGCGACGCTGTGGAACTTGTTGGGTCTGAGCTCGTCATCACTGAAAGATCTAGCACCAGAATATCGACCAAAACAATCGGTTCCAGGGAGTTCTTGCGCTACTATCGCCAGAAACCACGCCCATCACCAGTTGGTGACATGGCCATAACAGCCTCACTGGCCTCAAGGTTCGCTTATGTCTTCCCTGCATTTGTTTTCATCCATGTGTTACTGATAAGAAAACATTGATATCAAAATTTTAGTAAGGACAAACACTAAACAAGGATACCGTGCTTCGATTTTCAGGTACAGAAGCATGGGATTGGCAACTGTGCAGTCAAGAGAACAGATGGTGAGGATGAAAGTGATGAAGGCAATGAATAGATCAGGGGTGGAGGCAATGCGCACAAAGATTGGAATGAAGAGTAACGTTATTAGGAATCTGCCCAAGAATGTCCCATATTAGTTGTTATTTATTATTAGGAATCTGTCGAAGATCGTCCCATATTTGTTGTTATTGATTATTTTCGAGTTTTATTTCACCAAAAAAAAAAGAGAGATTATTTTCGAGTTTTATTTATTTATGGAATTTTTTGTTTCCATAGGATGGGTCTCGGTCTCGTAGCATTGTAGCAACCACAGATAATAACGTATATAAATGCTTTTTTTTTCCTTCCACAAGTTTGTAGAACAGCCCGAGTACCAAAATATGCGTGTCCTATCGAAGGGTGTTTGCAGACTTGGCTAGGCTTATTAATACTGAAAGGTTTTTATTTTTTTTTATTTTTTTTTATTTTTTGCTATTTTTGGCTCCCCTTTTGGCTTATGTTCCGTTGATATAGGAAATATATACTTTTGGGCATCATTTCATGTGTACAAGTAACAGTAATTTTGGACGCTTTTTTACCCAAAAAAAAAAAACATTAGTTTTTATTCATTGTTAAGGAATTTCTATGGCAGGACCTCTCACCTCTCATTTATCACTACAGGTAGAAATTGTTGTTTCAACGTTAAATTAAATATTAAATTGAATTAAAAAGGAATTATTCCGATCTTGAAAACTTAATTCAAAGATTAAAACAGTTTTTACTGAACAAATTTTACCGTAGAAATTCCCTTATCACGGTTACTATTGACCTGAGGCGAAAGAAGGAAAAAGAAGGAACGAATATGAAAGCAAGGAGTTCATTAGCCATACACAAGAAGTTACCAGAAACACAAGTAGTGGGACAAATATGAAAATATGTCAAAGTTCTCATTTATTTTTGACGGAAGAGACTAATTGTAAAATTGTTATAATTATGGGGGATAGTAAAACGATTTAAAAATAAACATCAGTTCAGGGGTTAAATTGAGACCGAGGCTGTACACAATTTAGGGGTTAAATTGAGACCTCTGTAATTCAAAGTCAAAGACCAAATTCATTAGCCATACACAAGAAGTTACCAGAAACACAAGTAGTGGGACAAATATGAAAATATGTCAAAGTTCTCATTTATTTTTGACGGAAGAGACTAATTGTAAAATTGTTATAATTATGGGGGATAGTAAAACGATTTAAAAATAAACATCAGTTCAGGGGTTAAATTGAGACCGAGGCTGTACACAATTTAGGGGTTAAATTGAGACCTCTGTAATTCAAAGTCAAAGACCAAATTCAAAATATACACCCAAAAAGATCCAGTACCCATTGATCATTAATAAAAACAGACACGCAATTACAAAGAAACACCACTCACGAAAAAGGAAAAAAAAAAATACTGACTAATTATTTCACATATATGACCATGTAGAAACTGAAATGATGATCACCTAAGAAACAAAAGATTTTGGTGAAAGGTGAAGAACAAAATAAATAAAAACTGCAGCCTTTTTTTTTCATCACTCGCCAACATCTTAAAGTATGAAGTACTCTCCATCTTCCTCATCTCCTTTATGCTCTTCATGTTTGGTTCTTTACAATACAGATCATAAGCCTCAAAAAAAAAAAAAAAACAAAAACATAAGGAATCCTACCAGGTTTTCCTATCGCAACGATGTTAATCACCTCCCATAATCCTTGTGTAAAAAAACCAAACGCGATGCCTCGTTTATTTCACTAATTCGAATTTTGTTACAGTAAAAAACTCTCAGAAACAGTCACATCTAACTTTTTTCCTATAGTAAAAAGTTCTCACATAAAGTCGCATACCAACTCGAATCAGCAAACTAAACGGGCCTAAAAAATCACATGCATCCAATTTTTTTCTCTTCAAAGTCCCTGTCGTCGAAAATATCCTTTTGCGGCGTAACTATTCTCGAAACTGTAAGGAATAATCCCAGAAGAAATCATTTATATTCATGAGAAGAAGAAGTAGAAGGAAAAACTACAACAAAAGAAGAGGAAGACAAAACACAATGTTTTGTCTAAAATGCTTTGTTATCAGATTGCTCCAGGTGTCCAAGATGATGCAGAGTCAATTTTCCCTTCTACAACAGATTGTATATATATATATATATATATATATGTTTAAGACCAGACAGAGAGGCATTTATATCCGAGAGATTGTAACTGCTTCACGGGAAAAAGGGAACCAGTACACGGTGAGTGAGAGGAGATTTGTTCTAAGAGTGTTTGGGGTGTGAGAAAATAGAAGAAATTAGGATTTCTTATGGGTATTTTCTCGGGAAACACTTTGTTTTTCTCTTGGGTTGGTTTCTAGGTTTGTGTCTCAGATTTCTCAGTTGTTCTTTGAGGGGTTCTTCGGTGTAACCGATTGAGGGTGTAAATCTTCTTCTTTATAGTGGATTGAGTTTCTTGTGGAGGAGCTCAGCAGGATTAGGTCAAATTATTTTGGCCGAACCTGGATAATCTTGTCGTGTTCTTAGTTTATGTTTTCTTGATTATTCAGTTTCATATTTCCGATTGTGTTGGTCTCGTTCCAATAGTGGTATCAGAGCTGACGGTTAACTACCGATCGGTGAAGGCCTAGAGTGTCTGCCTTGTTTGGGGGAAATTCGGAAAAATTCAGGGAATCTTGAAGAAATCTTGAACAATGGGAACTGCTAAGTTTGAGCTCGAGAAATTTGATGGATCTGGCGATTTTGAACTATGGCGAAAGAAGCTTCGGGCGATCTTGGTGCAGCAGAAAGTGGCAAAAGCTCTAGGAGACATGAAAGATTTCAAGGGCACAAAGGAAGAGAAGGACAAGATGCTAGAAATAGCTTACTCTACCATCATTATGTACCTTGCAGACAACGTGTTGAGGCAAGTCAATGATGAAGACACTGCAGCAAAGGTTTGGCTTAAACTTGAACAACTTTATATGACAAAGTCTCTGACTAATAAGATTTACTTGAAAGCTTGTTCAGTTTTAGAATGAACACCTCTAGGAGCCTAGAAAAGAACCTTGATGCGTTTAATAAGATTGTTATAGACCTGACTAATATTGGTGAAAAAATTGAAAAGGAAAACCAAGCAGTGATCCTATTGATTTCCTTACCTGAGTCCTTTAGGGAGGTTAAAAATGCTATCAAATATGGGAGAGATAGCCTTACTCTTGAAGGTGTGCTATCTGCCTTAAGGGCTATAGAATTAGAAATTAAGAATGAAATGTCTCAAAGAAAGGACACAAATGGAGATGAAGGGTTGTTCACTAGAGGTAGACCACTCAAGAAAGAATCAGGTGAGAAGAACAAGAATAGGCCACCCTCAAGGTCAAAGTCCAAGAATGGATCAAGAAAGTGTTTTTTCTGTAAAAAGCATGGGCACATAAAAAGATTCTGCAAGGAATGGAAGAAGCATTTGGCTGAACAGAAACCTACAGAAAAGGATGCTGCAATGGTCATTCAAGACAATGGCTATGAGAGTCTTGAGATGCTCGTTGTTGGGACCTCTGAAGAAGAGTCAAAATGGATTCTGGACTCTGGGTGCACATACCATATGTGCCCAAATAAATCTTGGTTCACAAACTATGAGAGGAGAGATGGAGGCAAAGTCTTGATGAGAAACAATCATGCTTGCACAATGATTGGATCTGAAAACATCACTGTCAAGATGAATGATGGGACCTATCACACTTTCAAGGATGTCAGGCATGTTCCTGAACTTAGAAGGAACTTGGTCTCGCTGGGAGCCTTAGATGATGCAGGATATGGTTATAAGGCTGAAGGTGAAACAATGAAGATCTTAAAGGGTTCGTTAGTAGTAATGAAAGGTGAAAAGAAAGCAAGCCTTTATGTCTTGAAGGGTCAAACAGTTACTGGTACAACAGCAGCTATAATCAGTGAGAAGTCCAGGGCCGAAATCTGGCATAGAAGGCTAGGCATGTAAGTGAGAGAGGTCTCCAGGAACTCAGCAACCAGGGACTACTTGGAGACGACAAAATCAACCATTTGGACTTCTGTGAGTAGTGCATTTTAGGGAAGCAACACAGGTTGAAATTCACTACATCAACATACAGAGCAAAGAGACCACTGGATTATCTACATGCGGATCTATGGGGGCCAGAAAGAACACCTACTTATGCGGGGTCCAAGTACTTTCTTTCTATAGTTGATGATCACTCTAGGAAAGTCTGGATTTACCTATTAAAAACTAAAGATGAATGCTTTAATAAATTTAAACAATGGAAGAACCTAGTTGAGAATCAACTAAATAAAAAGGTAAAGGCCCTTAGAACTGATAATGGTCTATAATTCTGCCATGAGTTGTTCACAGATTATTGCCACATTAATGGCATCCTAAGGCATAGAACTGTGAAGAAAACACCCCAACAAAATGACATAGCAGAGAGGATGAATAGAACCTTAATGGAAAGAGTTAGGTGTATGCTATTTGGTTCAAGTTTACCTAAAGTTTTTTGGGGTGAAGCGGTCAACACTACTTGTTATCTAATTAATAAATGTCCATGTAAGCCTATAGGATTAAAGACCCCATAAGAGCTCTGGACTGGAAAGCCACCTAATCTAGGAAATTTGAGAGTCTTTGGATGTGCAGCGTATGCACACCAAAGAGAAGGGAAGTTAGACCCTAGATCCCTTAATGCATATTCCTAGGATATCCTGAGGGAGTCAAAGGATATAGATTATGCCTGAAAATGGTCCTAAGTTTAAAATCATCATTAGCAGGGATGTAATCTTTAATGAAAATAACGTGCCTTATTTTAAGAAGGACAAAGATATTGCTGCTACTTTTAATGATGCAGGAACAGGTGCAAACACCCCACGACAGCTCCAATTTGAGGTGGAGACACCAATGGCATCAAACCAAACACCAATGGATCAGGAACCTGATCATGAACCAGAGTAACAACAACAAGTATCACATGAAATAGCTGTTGAAGAACCAGGAGAGGAACTAGAGCCTGCGGTATCATAGACTCTGTCAGATTATGTTCTCTCAAGAGATAGGTCAAGGAGGTAGATCAAACCCCACAGAGATATGGTGAAAGTGAGCTCATAGCATTTGCTTTAAGCTCGGCTGAAGACCTGACAAAAATTGAACCAGGTACATATCAAGAAGCAGTCTCATGCTCTCAGTCCAGCAAGTGGATTGCTGCCATGGAGGAAGAGATGAACTCTCTCAGGAAGAATAACACTTGGGTCTTAATGGATAAGCCTAAGAAGCAAAAACTTGTTTCCTGCAGGTGGATCTTTAAGGTTAAAGATGGAGCTGCACTAAATGAGCCCAGGAGATACAAGGCAAGATTAGTAGGTAAAGGGTTCACACAAGTTGAAGGCATAGATTACACTGAGGTGTTCTCACCGGTTGTGAAATACAAGACAATAAGAACTATTCTTGCCTTAGTAGCTCAAAAGGACTGGGAATTGGAGCAGATGGATGTTAAAACTGCTTTCTTACATAGGGACCTGATTGAAACAATTTATATGCAACAACCACCTGTTTTGAAGTAAAAGGAAAGGATGAAAAGGTGTGTTTGCTGCGGAAGTCCTTGTATGGATTGAAACAATCCCTAAGGCAATGGTATAAGATTCGACAGTTATGTGGTTAAAGCTGGATTTACAAGGAGAAATTATGATTCTTGTTTGTATCACAAGAACCCGGGAGCAAGTAATGCAGTTCTTCTCCTATTGTATGTAGATGACGTGCTAATTACAAGCACGGACCCAGAAATGATCAAGGAGGTGAAGAAAATATTAAGCTCAGAGTTTGATATGAAAGACTTAGGCAAGGCAAAGAGAATTCTCAATATTGACATAAAAAGGAACAGAAGAGATAAGACCTTATGCTTTTCACAAGAAGAGTACTTAAGGAAGGTCGTGAAAAAGTTCTCAATGGAACAGGCAAGAGGAGTAAGTGTTCCTCGAGCCGGTCACTTCAAATTGTCGGCAGAGCAATCTCCCACAACAGAAGAAGACAAACTGAAGATGTCTAAGTTCCTTACTCAAGTGCAATAGGCTTCTTAATGTATGCAATGATCTACACTAGGCCTGACCTTGCCTATGCAGCAAGCATACTGAGCAAGTATATGGCGAATCCAGGGCAAGATCACTGGCTTGCCATGAAATGGGTGTTGAGATATGTCAAGAATACTCTCAGTTATGGTTTAATTTACAAGCGCAAGGTAGCATATATGATATTGGAAGGATTTGTAGACTCAGACTATGCAGGTGATAGAGATAAGAGGAGATCAACATCAGCATTTATGATAACTTTGAGTGATAGTTGTATCAACTGGAAAGCTCAACTACAACCTGTAGTGGCTCTATCAAGCACAAAGGCTGAATATATGGCTCTTACAAAAGGCTTTAAAGAAGCTATATGGATGCAAGGATTGCAAAACGTGTTAAAGGTGCTGAGAGGAACTCCTAAAATTTACTCGGACAGCCAGTCAACAATCCATTTATGCAAAATTCTAGTATATCATGAAAAGTCCAAGCACATAGACGTGAGGCATCACTTTATCAAGGAAAAAGTAGAAGATGAAGTGGTCAAGCTGGATAAGGTTGACACTGAAGAGAATCCTTCAGATATGGCTACAAAGGTAATCTATGCAAGCAAACTCTAAAAATGTCTGGATTTGCTTAATATTAGAAAAACGTAGCCTTGAAGGATAGAGCTATGATTTCACAAGAAGCCATGATTTACTTCTGAGATTAAGGTGGAGTTTGTAAGGAATAATCCTAGAAGAAATCATTTATATTCATGAGAAGAATAAGTAGAAGGAAAAACGACAACAAAAGAAGTGGAAGACAAAATGTAGCGTTTTGTCTAAAATGCTTTGTTATCAGATTGCTCCAGGTGTCTAAGATGATGTAGAGTCAATTTTCCCTTCTACAACAGATTGTGTATATATATATATATATATGTTTAAGACCAGAATTAGGGCATTGAGTCAGTGAAGAACAAAGAGGCATTTGTATCCGAGAGATTGTAACTGCTTCACGGGAAAAAGAGAACCAGTGCACGGTGAGTGAGATGCTTCACGGGAAAAAGGGAACCAATACACGGTGAGTGAGAAAGGATTTGTTCTAAGAGTGTTTGGGGTGTGAGAAAATAGAAGAAATTAAGATTTCTTCTGGGTATTTTCTCAGGAAACACTTTGTTTTTCTCTTGGGTTGGTTTCTGGGTTTGTGTCTCAAATTTCTCAGTTGTTCTTTGAGGGGTCCAACAGAAACTCCATGCATTAAAGCAACAAAACTACTCAGAATATCGCTTTTGACCAAATCCAGAGTTAGTTTAAGCATTGACAAAACAAAATTATTGATCTGAATGACTCTTTTCTTGGCTGCTTCAGCGTCACTGTAGACCTGATCATGATTAACTTCTTTATCACCCAAAACAGATTTGCTATCTTCTCCAGTTTCTTGTCAATGGCATGCTTTGCTTCAACGATGGAATCTTTCAATCCTTCTATAAAGTTATCGTAAAAGCGCTTTACTCGATTCATGAAATCGTTTGTTTAAACACCACTCAATCTTGGGTAATACCCAACTACAAGCCTTGCAAAGTATCTCCGAAATGTTGCCAATAGCTCTAACCATAGCGTTTCCCATGATATGTTATGATAAAAGGTAGTTTCTTTGAGTACTACCGTAAATTGTTGGATGTTTTTTATTCATCCTTTGTGGGTTAACGAATCTCTTACAGCTGATAAAATAAAATCTATCCTTACTAGGCCACCTTTTCAACAAGAGAACCTTTGCAGTACGATGAAGAAGTTGTGGGAAGTTAAGAAGGGTCTTGATATTAAGGAAAGAGGATATGATACTTTGATCTCTCTCTCGGTAATTAGCATTTGGTAGTGACAACTATGAGTATCGTGCTGCTTTGGTAGCTGATCCTTTATCTTGACAGATTACTCCATGAACTATAATTCTTTGAAAAGTTCTAGTTCCTGACACTAAAAATTTAATTAGCGAGTAACCTCTAAAAGTTTATATAGGGTCCGTTTGAATTGGCTTAAAAAAAGTTATTTTTGACTTATTTAATCTAAAAATTACTTTTGAATCTGTTTAGATGGAAAACCTTAAAGTATT
>NW_010367873.1:0-1446 GCF_000414095.1 Morus notabilis | reverse complement strand
TTATCTCACACTCTATAGTAATGCCACTTTACCCAATTACACTGTTCCTTTAGCCCTGAGGCTGAAAGTGAAAGGTTCATTGGATTCTATATGCTAAGAAAGCAAACATTAAATGACACAATTGTCAGGGACTGAATTATGAAACTGCAACTATCATATATCCATTAATTTAATTTTTCATGATCTGGATCTGACTTGAGTACTCAGGGCTCAGATGATAACTAATAATACACACCCAGCTTCATAAAATGCTAGAAAATGAGAGAAATCTCGATAAGAATCCACTTTTGGAAGTATTTTACCTAGATTGCCATATATTACTGTAGCTTCAATTACTACAACGTCCTCACCCGTTTTCCACGCATTTTTAAATTGATATTTTTAACAAAATAGCAGAAAATCTGTGAATATGAGATAATTGGAATTCTGCCTAGGATTGAAAAAAAAAAAAAAAAAAACTGGAAGGGGATATTGTTAAGATGTAGGGCCTAATTTTTTTTTTTTTTTTGGCTCCGGATGTAGAGCCTAATTATACCTTGATGTTTATTGGGTTTATGTATAGGTAGAGCAATTTCCATTTGTAAATTCGGTCGTCCTATATTGTTTTTCATTATAAAAAGATAAGCCATTTTGGAATTATTAGAGAGGTTAAAGAAAACACAGAGTTGTGCAATGTGAATCACCGGCGTAAAAAAGAATGTAGTCTCATATTGAGATGACTCTCTATAAATTTCACGTGTGCATTGTTGTTTAATTTCTTTATTTCTTAATATAGAAATAGCGCGTCTAATTCTTTAACTTATATTTCTTGTTTGATAGAATTTTATAAAATTCGTACAAAATTGAAAATTTGATGATATAAAAAATTAAGAAATTAAGGCGCCAAAAAATCAAGAAGACTCTACCTTATCCTTTCAAAAATAATTCCGTACTTGCTGACCAACGACTCCAAAAAAAAAAAAAAAAAAAAATGTTTTGATCATATTGAATCAGATCCCACGCGTTGAAACCTGTCTCCTGTTTAGAGAGAATCCATTTATCCATGACAGACTTATTGATCAGATTTTCCGATTACATAAATTGACGCTTTACCAAATGTGGGGGGGTCAGCAACAATGACAAGCATCTCTAAATCGTCCAGTTGCCAAAAAAGAAGACACCAATATTGATCTTTAAGAAATTAGAAAAATCCTACTCCCAAAATGACTTCAGATTTTACGTATTCTGAGCCAGAACTCTCATCAGGTATATGTACCAGATAAATACTTAAAAAAAAAAGGAAAATTACATCATGTTTCCAGTCCCCCTTATCTAATCTCAGGCCAGTTATAATGCTCAGACTCTCTCTTGGGGCTATGAAAAGTTGGGAATCTAAGGGTGCGTTTGGAATTGATTCTAAAACGTTTTTGTTTTCTGTATGAAAATGAAAATGAAAACGTTTTTAGT
>NW_010367872.1:0-1053 GCF_000414095.1 Morus notabilis | reverse complement strand
TTTTTTTTATTTTTTAATACGCGATTAAGTACTTGAACTTAATTAATCCTTTTTAATGAAAAAATATTGTTGGAAACTAGACTAGACATGCCAGAGTGATTTGAAAATAGTGGCTTTTTTTAATTCCTTAATCTCAAATTAATTTGTTGACTAGATAAATCTCGTTAAATCGGTTATTTGTATAGATTAAAGAATAGTTATATTTATTGTAATTTCTTAGTTAATATCATTAGTCTAAACTCTAGCGTACGTGTAAAAGATTAGCTTTCAAACTGGCCTGTAAATGCATTTTGACTTTTATATGATTGCATTTTTGTTTCAAGAACAATGGATATATGTAAATGACAATATTGGATTTGAGAAACAAGAAAAATAATAGAGAATGCATACTTGGATTTGGTATTGAAAGTAAATATTATATTTTCTAAGCCGCTGCCGCTAGCTAGTAAATGGTTTTACCTTTGAAATTTTTATTTACGTGTTATTTCAATTTTAACCATTTTTTTATTGGTTTTCCTTTCTTTGTTGTAGCTCCTCTTCTGTTTTTTATTTTTTATTTTTTATTTTTTTATGAGTTAGTACAAAACCGAGATAGACGATTGTTAAAAACTATCATCAAAAGAAACGATGACAATTTAAAATCGTCATTGAAGCTAGCGTCATCACACATCAAAAACATACGACAACGGTTTCCGAGTATCGTCTAATATATGCGTGAAACACCACACGAGTTTTGAGTGTGCTTAGACAATAGACATAGTATTTATGAAAACTGTCATTAATGTCTTACTTTTAATGATTGTTACAGAATATTTGTTAAAAGTCATTAGGAAAAAAAAAACAAACAAACAAACAAACAAACAATTGTCTTAGTCGAAAACTATTTCCTTGCTCAAACACTCTTCAACTATTATTCACAAATTAGGAAAGCTATGGTATTTTATCAAACTATATACAAATAACATTTTTTAGGGAAAAAAATAAATATTACAAATCCTCCTTCTCAAACAACAATTTAGAGATGAGAGAGGGGGATATATATGAGAGAAAAGT
>NW_010367871.1:0-808 GCF_000414095.1 Morus notabilis | reverse complement strand
ATATATATATATATATATATATATATATATATGTGTGTGTGTGTATATAAGGCTATAGAGGCGAGCTAGGTAATTAAAAGCACAAGATTATAATTTAATGAATTGTCTATATCTTGGCAAAATCAAGAGACTTCTTTCCATCATGTGCATTTCCAAAGAAGTTGTTCATGTAATCTCCAAACACAACCTCCCTGTAGTGAGCAACTCCATCGCTCTGCACCACCTGAGGCAGTGGTCCAATCTTCTGAATTGGTTCTGGGATTGTGAATATTGGGATTGACACTCTCGATTGTGTACTTGTCGTACGCACCCTGTGTTCAGCACTTTTGTACCTTCCATTGCTCAGTATCTGATAACAAATCACATATATAGATCACAAGTAGAATTATTACGTTAGGAAATCTTTATGTTATGCGTGTTTTTAATGTCATATTATGTCAAAATAAAAATATATATAAAATAGACTAAACATATTAGTGGACGTTTAGTTCATAAATTTAAAATTATGATTTAAAATTATTTTTGATTTACGTGTATTTTTTTTAAGAAAAATACTATAACAAACTACGAATCATGATTCAAATCATGACATTAATACACCAATCAAACGCATTCTAAAAATTTGATGGTTTAAAAAGTGGTATTTCTTTTTCTAGATATATACCCCACCAAAAATATTTTTCTTTGTAATTTTTTAAGGCTTTAATTGGACGCTTAATTAATTTATATATAATCTGTGACATGCATATATGATACATAGAAGTCATTTTTTTTATCATAACTGGATAGGTCAACTAATTATGTATTA
>NW_010367870.1:0-943 GCF_000414095.1 Morus notabilis | reverse complement strand
AGAAAATACTGTAGCGAACTACGAATCATGATTCGAATCAGGGGACGAATCCCTCTGCCAAACGCAAGTATATAAGGTACAATACCATTTTTAATAATTTTTTCAAAATTTCAAGAAATAATGACCGTTCGATTGTCGACCAGTTCGGCATTGATTCTGTTACGACGGCGTTCAGATTTGCCTGCGTTTTTTGACTAGAAAAGCGTCGGTGAGATTTTAAAATCAACGGGCAGGTGACATAATGGTGTCTCATAGTGACACGTGGAGGAATGGGCTGGTGATTTCTTGGCTGGTAAACGACCGTCGATCATTGATTATATAGAGCAAAAGATAAAACTAATAATAATAAAAAGAACCTTAGCTCTTAAGCAAAATTTGAAAAGGACGGATTTGAATTTATCAATCTGTCTGAATCTAGAATATGGCTTCAAATTTAAATTATGATAAAGCCCAACTTAAGTATAATTAATTAAGGACGATTGTGCAAATTTTTTAGTGCCAATAGAATGCAAAAGATTGTTATGATATAATAGATTGGAATCCATGATAAGCATATAGTGTATCACTAGGTGCAAGAAAAACTATTTGTCTAATCTTATATATAACAAGTAATTAAATTATGACCATCATTATTTCTTATCGACAATAACCGTTATTTTAATCGTTGATTTATGATCAGAAATATTTATGACACGCTATTAAATTTTTAACATACGCACTCACAGATCAGACCGTTAAAAAATTAATCTAATAATTCATACCAATAAAAAGAAAATACAGTTTCTATCCAAGAAATTACCTATGAAGTTTCCTAAACTAGTCAACATATTTGAATAATCGTAATGATCAATATGCACCATGAAAATAAAGGACAAACCAAAAGAAAATAAGTTAGATTCCTTTCTATGAACTATTTTAGATTGAAACAAAATGACCTAGCTTC
>NW_010367869.1:0-921 GCF_000414095.1 Morus notabilis | reverse complement strand
TTTTTTTTTTAAATTCAATTTTTAACTAAAAACTCTGTGTCAATTAAAAAACGTTTTGAAAGTTGAAGAATTAAAATGAGATTTGTCCCCAAAATTTACGACTGAAAATAAGATTAATAAAGGAAGAAAATCACACTCAGGTGAATTTTTACTGTCCAAATTTTCATGCTGAAATTTTGCAAGATAGTGATTGCAAAATCTATTTAAAAGGTCGTTACACAAATACATACACATTACATACAAAACGGAAACAGTAGAAGACAACAGAGGAGTTTTACATGCAAGATGGAAACAAAAGTCAGTACATCAAATAGCTTCCAGAATCAGAATATCAGATAATTGGTTTTTTCATAGAGTTGGAGAAGGCATTGGCGCGCTTCCTTCTTCCTCTCAATTATATCAGACAATTGATTCGTCAAAGAGTTCATCTCTTTCTCTACCGTCTTCAATTCCCCTTTAAGACGACCAACTCTCGGCCCCTTTTTCTGTAGTTTTTCTAGTTCATTACTCAATACCTTACAACAAAAACACAAGATTCTTAATGTTTTTGATAGTTTTATCAAGAAATTATTTTCAGTATAAAAAAATTTATTAATGTCTCTCTATCTCGCTCTCTGTTCGAGAGAGGAGCAAACGAAAACAAAAAATGAAAAACGACTAAAAGTCATTTTGTATTTTCTCCAATTTTACACTAAATCAAAAAATTATTTTCATTTCTATTTTTTATTTTTAATTGTGTCAAACTTCGTTTCTTTCTCGTTTTTATTTTTTTCTCAAAAAACGTGAAAAATAAAAATAAAAACAACTCCAAAGACAACCTGCTTAATTATTTGTTCTTACTTTCAGTTGTTCCTGTACGGATTTCCTGTTTGAACTCAAGGAGTTGCAGATATTTCCCAGCACAATGGCTTCAGCAACATT
>NW_010367868.1:0-1128 GCF_000414095.1 Morus notabilis | reverse complement strand
AGGGAAACAAAAAGGTGTAACATCAGAAATCTGCTGGGAATGGCTGAATGCAAAGCCTTTAAACTCTGTTCTGTACGTGTCGTTTGGTTCGATGAACACAATTTCACCAACACAGATGATTGAGTTAGCGACGGCTTTGGATAAAAGTAAGAAGAACTTCATCTGGGTGGTTAGGCCGCCGATGGGCTTCGACATAAACTCGGAGTTCAAAGCGGAGGAATGGCTTCCAGAAGGGTTTGAAGAGAGGATTCAGGGAAGAGGGTTGTTGGTGAGGAACTGGGCTCCCCAAGTGGAGATTTTGTCTCACAAGGCAACGTCTGCTTTTCTGAGTCATTGCGGGTGGAACTCCGCGCTCGAGGCCCTCAGCAACGGCGTGCCGATGCTGGCGTGGCCGATGGCGGCGGAGCAGTTCTTCAACGCCGTGCTGTTGGAGAGAGAGGTTGGGGTTTGTGTGGAGGTGGCTAGAGGGAAGAATTGTGAGGTTAGGCATCAAGACTTGGTGGCCAAAATTGAGTTGGTGATGAGTACTGAGAAAGGGAGTGAAATGAGAAGGAAAGCTTGTGAGTTGAGGGAGATGATTGAGAATGCTGTTAAGGATCATGATGATGATCGGGATGGTTGTTTTTATAAAGGGTCTTCTCCTAAAGCATTGGATGATTTTTTCAGTGCTGCAATGAACATGACAAAGTCAAATTAGTAAGGGAATGATATGAATAATGAATATTTGAATTTTGAGGTTCCGATTAAATGAAAGTTGCCTGGGGTTGTTCGCTATTTGATTTTGTTTGTCAGTTTGCCTTGATTAAGATCTGTAGATTAATCATTGTAGCTGGTGGCCTGACCGTGGCACGAACATGTATATTGTATTATTCAGGCAAGGATTGCAATAATTAGCGATTAAAGTGTCCCATTTTTGTTACCTCGTCCTCGTTTTTTCATAATGATTTTTAAAATTCTGTTTGATTCGTTAATTTAAAATTTTAATTTAAATTAAAATATGATTTTATATAAAATATTTTTTATTATAATAAAAAAACTTAATGTGATTGATTTTAAAAGTTTTTTATTATAATAAATTTTAAAATTTAAATTTAAATCAGTAAAATAAACATTAAATCTCCGCATACC
>NW_010367867.1:53849-56464 GCF_000414095.1 Morus notabilis | reverse complement strand
AAGAAAATAAAAAAAGAAAAAGGACCAAAAAACAAAAGAAAGAAAAAAAGGAACTAAAATGATGATATTAAATAAGGGTGAGAGAAAAAAACTAAAATAAAAGACTAAAGAAGCAAATAAAAAAGAAAGAGAAAATTATAGTAAATAGTAGATTTTTGAAACAAAATTAAGTAGATAACGAATTTTAAAACTATTTGAAATAAATAGTAGTTTACATAGTAAATGAATTATTTATACGGTAAATAATTCATTTATGATTGGTAAAAAATCTTTAATTACGTGGAAAAAAAATCTTTTCACCAGTCGTAAAAAGTGAATTTACGTGAAAAAATGTTTGTACAAATCATGAATGTACTATGTACGCGGTAAATAATTCATTTAACACGTAAATTGTTATTTACTTCAAATATTTTTAAAATATGTTATTTATTTAATCTAATTTATAAATATGTTATTTATTATTTTCTCTAAAAAAAAAAATAGAGACATAAAAACAAATAAAAGAAAGAAAAGTAAAAAAATAAAATGTGGGCTCTCATAGACGATACGTTTCCTCCCTAGGTGCGAAACCACAGAAGTCTCTTTGAGACTTTTAATATATTGTCTGAGAGCCCGTTTAGTTAGAAGATTCGTTCTCTGATTCGAATCATGATTTATGATTCGCTATAGTATTTTCTCTCATAAAAAATACACATAAATCGAAAATAATTTTAATCCATGAACTAAACGAGCTTTTAAGAGATCCGTTTAATTCATAAATTTAAACTATAGTTTATAATTTTAATTTTTTATAAAAAGAAAACACTATAAAAGTAAAAATTATGGTTTGAAATGCACTTCATAAGGAGAAGAGCACTGTTTGTTAGTTGATTAATAAGCTTGTCATTTCACTTCACACAAACACCCTCAAACCGGACGGGCCTATACTAGAAGATCAATCCCATCACGGTGATGGTGACTGTACCGAATCCTCTGCTGGGGCCGGGACCACCCATAGAACTACTTGACCATGCACCACTCTCCACTTGCCACGTACCTAGTTCTACTTTCATACCAACCAATCACGTAATAGCCAGAGACCCTGGACTCAAAGACTGGCCATGATCATGACTTTCCCTTTGATATGTCTCCAACAATCCCATTACTCAATATCATTACTTCTTCTCCGATATTCCAAAACCAACTTCTAAAATCCCAACACCTGTAACTTTTTATAATAGATCAGTTTAGAGAGAGGGAGAGAGAGAGAGAGAGAGTAATGTATTTTAGGTCGTTGTCGTCATGATTAACATACGTGATAGTTCATGCAAAAAAAAAAAAAAAAAAAACCAGTATGGTGTGTTTTTGGTGTGAAATGTATAAATATAATGTGACGTAGAAGAAGGAATTTTTGCAGGCTTCTTCTTCGACATATCAAAATCACTCAATCAAATCCGAATTGTAAACACTACTACTGTTGGCAACAGGTTGCACGTAATAAATCTGCACCACTCAACGAAAGTTGACCTTTGTCATGAACTAGCCATTCCTCTTGCCTTTACCTGAATATCTAATCTATAATATCAATATGAGCATTAATCAACAACATGACTTATCCAAAATAAAAATCAATTAATAAGGGCAGTTAATTTTATCAATTCAAGTTTTGTTAGAGTAAAAAATTCTAAAAAGTAATTACATTAAATTTTTTTATTATAATAAAAAATTCTCATATAAAATTACATCTCAACTCGAATTAAAAATTTTAATCAGCGAACTAAACGGACTCTAATAATACTATATGTGTTCATCAACCAACAACACGCACGCACAGTGATTGAGTTTGTTTGCCGGTTTTTCTCAAAGTAGAACAAACATATACTTAGGGTGTTTGTCAAACATTACTACCTTTCCGTTTCTGTTTTGGCTTTCTATATATATGGTTCTAAAATGGTCTTGTACTTAATGATAAAGGCACCAAGTTCTTTCCATATATACAAACACACACATACATATATATACCTGTTTCGTTCTCCATTCTATCAGACTGCAGCTCAATATTTAATATATATATATATATATATATTAAAGATATTCCTGATCATTTCTAAACGTATATGTTCATGCCACAAATCTATGATATGTTGGAGATCCTTTCGCAATTTGCAGCACAAACCAGTGCGATTAACTTTTTTTTTTTAAGTAAAAGGTTAATATATACAACATGTATTAATACATCACAACTAAGTTGACATCCATGAGCTGAAATTTATCAAGAAAGGAAAAAAAAAAAAAGGAAATGTACAAAAAGTTAAAAGGAGAGGAATTCCACCCTAAAGCGACACAACCATTAGAAGAAGCCAACTCAGAGGAGAAAACTTATCGCAGCTATGATTAAACTTAGTGTACAATAGGTCAATAATTAAAGTAGCAGCATGAGCCTCGTTAAAACTTTCTAAGTCAAGTAATTTGCTTAATTCTAATTCGGATCATAACACAATATCATGTCTATTTTTCCTAAGTTCACGTCATACATAAAAACTTTTTGATCTATATATATACAAATGGGGTTCATGGTTTAAAAAATTAATTAAATCGTTTCCCAACCAAAGGGGTCGTCATGAAATATATATATA
>NW_010367867.1:28973-53771 GCF_000414095.1 Morus notabilis | reverse complement strand
ATATATATATATATATCCTCGTCTAAGTAACCGGATAACAAATACAATTGGCAGCATTTCTATATATATATTGCATTGCTTTGGAAATTCGGCTAAGTGAAATTGGGTTTTGGTAAATCGCTGGATGTGTACTATTATGTAGCTAAATAGTAACAATATCCTTCCGGTTCTTTCTCTCGAGTGGTTTCATCAGCTACAGGGTTACGTGGCAGCAACCTAAAGAAATTTTGCGTGGAAGATGAACACAATTGCTTAAAAAGTCAAAAACCAGCAAACTGGAATTCCTTCAGCAGAAAGCAAGTAAACCCCAAAACTGGCAGAAATTAAGAGGGTGATGATATCATACTGATAATCTCGAATATCGCTTTGGATATGTGTTTTTCACGGCTTCACGTGTGTACACATATACACATATATACATATATAGCTACGTCGACCCTTGATTACAGTTTTTATTTGTTAGCATATAACTTCTCCTTGTGTGAGATCAGATGATAATAAATTATTAAATATATTATAAGGAGCACATGATCGATCCACATAAAAGGATTTCCTTAGTTTTAATAGTAGTGCATATTTATATAATTCTCTAATTAACCACCGAAAAGAAAATACATATATATCATAAGTCCACCAAATTTCAAATTGCCGAAGCCTCAATAAGAGCTAATATAACATGAAGTCATTGAAGCTATAGCCCTAATCTAAACTTAAAGAGATAGAGCAGAATATTTAATAATTAAATTAACCACAGCCATCTAGCGTGTCTTTCTCCTAGCTAGATGGTATATATATTCCAAGCTCCTAAATCTGCAACCGAAGAACACAACAAGATCAGTTCTCAACAAACTAAAAAGAGGGTCTAGGATTTTATGTCAACACGTAAAATTAGACAAAACCACAATCCATTCAAATATCAAGCTGTTTTCCGTTTCTTATTTGGGTTGACTTCAGATTTGTTGTCCTATTTTTCTCTGTTGGTGGTTCCCTAAATACAATTTTAATAATTCGTTTAGTTAATTTAATCATGTGACTGAATTCTTAATTCTCGATGATATAACTAGTATTTAGGAACAATTAAAGGACAGAAAATTTAGGACAACAGATCTAAATTCATTTGAGTCAATACATTCATCTTAAAAAAAGGAGTGACATGTATGATTTATATAGGGTTTACAGTGAAATTAACTATATATTATATCTATCGGATACAAAACTTGAGTGAATTAATTCCGTCAATAAAAAAAAGTGCCTAGTGAAAAAAAAAATAATGGGGAGCACATAATTAATTAAAGTTAATTAAATTAAAAATTAAAAAGAATCATGCAGATGCTCTAGCTTACAAGATAATAAAATGCACCGTGGTGGAGGGAGTGGAGAGTAACACCCCACTCGTTGGTAAGAACGGGCTGGCCGTTGGAGTGGATGAGCACCGCCTCCACCCCAAACGCCTCCCTCACGCTGAACGGCCCCGCCGGCACCTCGAACGCCACGTCGTTTATGAACACCGTCGTTTTACCGCACCCTACCGCAGGCCCCACTCCAGATACCGATCCCTGTTCTCCAACAGCTGCTGATCACAGTAAAACAACGTACGTAGAATACAGTATTAAATTATTTATATTACCACCGCCATACCTTATTACAATCAGTACTATAGTCGTACATAATATATAATATATACACACACACATATAATATATGACAAAGGCCCAAACCAAAACAACTGATCAGAAGCTTGTCAATCAATAGAAGAGTACTAGTAGCTATAGCGAGCACCAAAGCCATGCACACGTCCATCCAGACATCAGATCTCGCAAGACCTGTTAATCAACATGGACTGACAATTTTGCCCTCCTTTTTTTCAAGTTTACAATCAATTTTTACTGTCTTTCACTAGGAAAAATCTTCCCGCGCGTGGAAGCAAGCGCGGTTGAAATTGAACTTGCTTTGTGATCAATAATCAATATATATATATATGATGTCACACGTTATAATAGTCCACTGTTGTCCATATATGAATTAGTGTACACTAAATGTTATTACACATACAGGATGCACATGAAAACAAAATTTCAATCCCAGTTTCGGTTTCAGATTCTTTTTAATAAATATTACATACCTTGGATTTGATTCCCTGAAGTCACACTACGAGTAGTGGTAGAATTAGCGGCCGTAGTGAGAGCAGTGATGGCCGGAGAAGTCGACGCCGCCACCACCGCCGCCGGGGCGTAATTCTGCTGTAGCTTATTCCCAGCTTCCTGAGCATTAATATTATGATCATGGCCTATTAATTTCTTAGAAGCCCCATGATGGTTCATGATCTCGCTCAATAACAGGCTAGTACACGGCCCAATATTATTATGCTGTTGAGTGTAATGATCAAGAGGTACGAAATTATGAACCCCGTTTGGCATGAGCTCAGGGAAGCAAAACCCTTGGCTAGAACTGGACTGAAACAAAAAGGGTTCGGCCAAGAACTGGTCGTGAGTACTGCTGTTGGTCTGGAAGAAAGTACTCTGGTTAACCGAGGCGGTCGGAGAGTTTAAGGCTTCGGAGAAACCCATTGAGAAGGCCGGTCGGTTTGGTGCTTTGGGAGAAGATTTCTCAGAGGATGAAGAAGAGGACGAGGAAGGAGCTATGGTAGTGGTGGTGGTGGTGGTTGTGTTGATGGTGGTAATATTATTGGAATTATTAGGTAGGATTTGGTGAATATTTTGCTGTTGTTGTTGTTGTTTGGAGTTTTGAAGGTGTCGGAGCTTGTGTTTGCTTCTGGATTTCCTGTTCTGGAACCAGTAAAAGACGTTGGCATCACCCACTTGTCCGTACTCCTGCAATTGAGCTCTGATCTTCCTTATCTCGTCTCTGGGAGGGTTCACCATGCCCGAGTTGAAGATCGCTTCCAGGATCCGAATCTGTTCGGGTTTCGGGTTCCATCTCGGCTTCGGCTCCGGGCTCCTCTCTTCACACCCCGTAACTGTTGACACCACAAAACAAATATGTGCACACGTAAAATACATATAAAACTCTTGATTATATATCAATCAATCAATCATGTTGATCACCAAAAAAGGCTTGTATATATGGAGAAATTGGATTTTTCTTTTTTCTTTTTTTCATGAGAACTCATGGAGTAGAAGAAGATAAATTAGTATTATTATAAGGACTTGGTTTTTCAGTTACATGATGAGGAACAATATTGAAGGCAAATTGTAAGAGTGATATTTACCGGAAGTGTAGGGAGCTCTGTGGCAGCCATTTGAGATGAGAGATTGGTTGATGTCGTGTTGCCATTGGTGGTGGCTATTGCAAGGCTTGGACTTGAACAAACTCGGCCAGTGTCTGTTTGATGAAGCCATGATGATGGAAATGAGGAGGATGATGATGATAATGATGGTGATGATGATGAGAATAGAGAACTGATCTTAGATATGTATGTGTATTAAAGTAGCCAAACAAAAGAGAAACAACGATGTTGTAGCCGTTTTGTTGCTCTTGTTTTTGGTACTGAATCCTCTAGCCACGCATAACATCACTTCTTATAGCCTCCTCACCTACTCCCGAGAAAGTTCAAATTTTTTTTAGTTATTTCATATAATAATATTTATAATGATTTAAACAGTGCCCTTGTTCCCTTCTCCCGAAGAAAGTATAAAATTGTGATGAGAAATACACGTAAAAAAAGATTTTTTTTCTTATAAAAAAAATACAATTAAAATGGATTCTTATATAAAATGGACAAAACCCACAACAGGAATCGCCTGTGAAAAGGAAAACCAAAAAAGGAAACCAAAATAAATAAAAAGAGAGGTGGAGATAAGAAGAGTATATATAGTACAATCTCCCCATTCCTTTGGTTAGACTTTTGCATTAAATCTGAAATACTTGTGCCCTATTCAAAGTACACACATATACAAGCCAATTCCCCCCCGGACGAGAAGCAAAGAGAACATGGAAAGGAGTACCTGCTAGGGCTTAATTAGAATCTTCATCAGAGATGACAGAGAACGCTCTTAATGCTTTATTAGAGAGAGAGAGAGAGAGATGATGTTTTTATAGGTTTTAGATGGAGAAGTGGGGGTTGTTTCTGATAAGTTTGTCTCTTTCTTTTTGATTTATATTTTCTTACTTTTCCAGATTTCTATGGAGAGGATTCTCTTACTTGCTTGGTTTGCTTGCAGTGTATTAATGGAAGAGGGAAGGGGTAGAAATAAGTGTTGGTAATATTCTAATGGAAAAGGTTGTTGCAGGAATAAATAGGGGGAGAAAGAGGGAGGGGTGTTTGAAAGTCAAGAAAGGGCATGTAGGGTTTTGATTGGAAAAGCGGTGGCGGGAGTCGTGGGGATAGTAATGGCAAGAATTTTGTTATTTTGGGCAAAGTATGGCAAAGCCTAGCTAGCAATTGCAAGCTTTTGGATTGACTCGAGGGTCTTTATTTAATGTTATTTTTTATTTTTTGAACAATTAATTCTAGGTTCTTCTCAGATCTCAAAAGCGAATTATAATTCACGGTACCAAATAAAAGCAACATATATAGATAGACTAAAATTCTTGATTTGAACAAAATTTTGAAGCAGGAAAAAGAAAATTAAGGCGAATTTACTTGATTTCAGTTTTTCACCATGCACGCTTTGTTATAGGCTTGAATGCATTGAACAAATTATGCACCAGTAAGAAGGCGGACTTCTAATTAGGTTACCACTAGATTTGTTTGTAAGCTATATGTGATCAGTAGGGGCATGGTGATAACATGACATTGATTTCAATCTATCATATTGTGTTCTATGAATCATATGTATGGTTCATGAATGACATTTTTTACCCTCTAATAGTAACTCACCTGCGGTCGTACGTGTGTTTTTATATTACAAATATTTTAAGGGAAAGGATTAAATAGAACTTATTTAAATTGGGAATGGCCATAAGTATCGGGTATAAAATTTAGAATAATTTGTAAGATCTCGCAGGGTTGATTGAGAATAATTGTTAAGGGTAAGCTAAGCAATTCAAAACCCATATAGCAGATCCATATGGCTACACGAAGCCCGACGTCAGATATGTTGCACAAGCAGGATCAACGTCTAAAATATGTTGCCTAGCTATCACTTAGGTGAAGTTATGTAACTTTTAAGTGACGTCTAAGTGGCCTCAGATTGGCATCTTTACAAGGGGCGTAAAGTTTTTGCCAATTCTTTCCATACTAGTGAGCGTTATTTTGTAGATAAAATTTCGTATATTGACTTTTTTGGCTATTTTTTACATTTATGCTATTCAAAATATAAGTTTGTGCTATTTAAAATTATTTTTTTACTGATTTGAAAAAAAAGAAAAAACATGTTTTGACTATATATGATTTATATGTCACTTTGATGGTATAAATGTTAGTTACTACTAAAATAAGTTTTCTCTCCTTTTTGTATTAAATTCCAATAGTCATGTAGAAAAATATACAGAAACCCAAGAAAGGAAAAATTGACACCTCTAAATATAACTTATACAAATCATTCCTTATATATGTTTTAAGTAGTGCTATACATCCTAACATTTATACCAACCTTAATTAAGCTGACGTAGCAAGTAGATATTCATAATGCAATTGATATAAGAAATTATTTTCTACAAATAGGTTTAATTATTATTGAAGCACTCCTAAGAAGGGGCAGAAGGTGAGAACACAAATTTCAGTTTCTTCGTTTTAAAGTAGTCAGTTGTACCAACAAGACCACGGCTTAAAATTTGAACTCGAAATGGGATATATTGCAAGATTCTATTTGTTTATTCATTTGTTTTCTCAGGAAAGGAGGTTAGGTTATCGATCGATGTCCAGCTTGAAAAAGTTAAGACACGTTATCCATTTTAACGAATTAGTTTGACATTTAGATAGGAGGAGGAAGATATATATAACACAACAAATTATAAATTAAGCAATTGATCAAGTACTCTTTCTATCTCTCTCTGTTGAGTGTTGAGTGTTGAGTCATGTATGTGGATTTGTCAAACTCCGCGTGCAAAACGATAGAGAGTAAATGTTTGGTCCAAATGGTGTCGGTGCATTTCCGACATGTAAATCTCACAACCCAACTCAACTTCCCTTCATGACATCTCATCATCAATCTCTTGTATCCAATTCCTCTTTTAGTCTCACATTGAGTAATCTTTTACCCATAATTTTTTCTCTTACTCAAAACGTCTTTGAATAATGTATTCATGCTAATTAATTTATCATCAGTTTAATTAGATAATGGCATTTTTTCTGCAAAAAGATATATGCTAATAATTACCCTCCTTTTTTTTTTTTTTGTAAGTATATATGCATATTTTTGTTACTTTAGTAAGTATATATCAAGTTGTACTTGCTACAAAAATGAGAGTGATAAGAATCCGTTGTCACAGCGGGATCATTAGTTTGGAAGAAAGGAGTTGTAGCTGATAGAAGACTTTTTGTCCAACGCCATGTCGAGTTTTACTTAACAATAAACTAGCATAAGTCAACATTGAGATTTCTTCTAACAATGTTGAATTGCCTTCTACATATCTTTACATTGATCTTCAAAGAGAACGTTTAAGCCCTCAACATGAATAAGACCTTGTTTCTGAAGATTCTTAGGCTGATATCACTACAAGAAAAGTACTTTTAGTGACAAAAATTGAGTCCACAAGTCGTTGCAAAACGTTTAAGCGACTACAGTACTGTCGTCGCTAGTAGTTAGTTGTTAAAAGTCGTTGCAGAAGAGCAGGAAAAAGAGGGTAAAGAGGAAGTGATTCAACAATTTGATGAAGATTATTGACAATTATTACTGATTATAATTAAAGAGATTGAAATAGTTGCCTTAGGGTTTTGGGTCAATTTTGCGGAGCTTAAAATTTGCAAAATGCTATATATAATTGATTATTCTGGTAAGAAAAAAGGTCTATGCTCTCTTTATATTTAAAGTAAAAGTGCTCGCTATGATTTGTGGTATTGGTTTCCCATTTTCCTTCACAATTTGGGTTATGCCAATGACGTTGTCAAGCATACATATTTATAATGTTCAGTTGTTACTTCTAAAAGATTATGCACTATTAGTCCTTCGGATGGAGTTTCCACATTGAGTTTTGTCGTTTGAGGATTTTAATAAGACATCTAATTACTTCCACTTACTTTGGAGAAGAATAGATCTTTTATCTTGGAAGCATCAACCTGCAGTTTATGCTTTCCTTTAATTTTATCTTGAACTTTATAAGTCTGCTATGCCTTTTTATTAATTTGCGTTGTTCTTCAGGCTAGTTTCATTCTTCTATATTGTTGTAATTTTATTTTTCTTTATCGTTTCATTTAATAAATTGAATGGAATTAAACTTGGTGTGCGTATAAAGATCAAATTAGTATATGCCAACATTATCAGGATATGCTAAATTCCTCTCACATTGCATGTTAGAAAGAAAGGGTTTTACTGTGGCAAAAAAGTTGGTACTTATTAGGGGTTGATATTATGTCATTTATTTTATTTTATTTTTATTTCTTTTGAGTAAAGAAAGACGTTATGAGTTAACTGCTTGAACTTTATACATGGACAATATATCAAGGATCTTTTTAGGCTTAATTAAATTCTTCCATTTGCCCAACTCATAAAAACTGACCAATCACTAATTTGTAAATTAGGTCTAGGCAAATTAATTTCTTTTTGTTAAACTAAGGTTACACGTTTCTTCTTCCGTGCATGCATGTATAGGTAAATTTATATCTAGGTAGTAATCATCCATTGATCTTTAGATTAATTTTCTGGAAAACATAAAAAGAAAAGTTGAAGTTATTATGACGTTTATTCTGTATTTATCGATAAATCCAAACTGATCTATGTCCTAAATGGAAAAACGTTAGGAGAGAGTACCACAATGCCTTCAAAATTCGTCACAACTAATACCAATGAATTACAAATGGGACCATATATGTATGAATGTATATATATGTATATATATATATATATATAGACACACACACACACACGTAATATAGCATCTCTCTTTGTGCTTGTGTGTGCGTGTTTGGGGCAGTAGGGCAGAGTCTGCAAAAAACTCTGAAATTCGAACCCATCAAATGTAATATACCAATTGAAGTGGGCCTGTAAGTGCTACTTCTAGTTAGAAGAGAAAAACAAAAAACAAAAAAGAAAGAGACTTTTTCTGCTAAGGTCTCTATCAATAGAAGAATTTGATTAAAATCATATAAAATTTATGATACATATTTAATAGTTGAAAGTAGAGAATTATCCATAGTTCATTTTTTCTAATCATACTAGAAAAACTCCTCAAAGAAAGTTTTTTTTTTTTTTTGGCTTTAAATTTCAGTCAAGGTTATTTCAAACGTGCGTATCCTTTTGCAATGTCCAATACCCACACCTCGCATTTACATCTCTTGGCTGTACTAGTTGGGGATATCTCTCTTCTGCTCCATTCTACGTAGTACTATAGTACTAGCTACTACTCTTCTTGTTCCCATTTTTAGTGTCTTTTTCCTTTTCTCAGTCTTGTTCTTTCTCTCTTCCTACCAGTCTGTCTGCACGAATTATAGAAATATATTAACTCAACAATGTGTACACTTTTTGATTTTCCCTTTCTTTCTTCCCTTATCTGAGGTTTTTCTGTTCAGCTCTCCTATCTAATACGTATATGCTATATTTAACTTCTGCATTAATTCAGTGTCCATTTGTATGATATTATACGATACAATTTATATTGTGTACATAATATACTAGATTGAACATTAATGTGATTCTTAATTTCTAACAGAAACAAACCCTGATCATGTCTTGTTCTTTGGCCTCTACTTTAAATATGATTGGATATATTATTGATCAATATATATAGATATATGTATATGTTAGTGAAGCTTCTTTCTATTTCTATATGTATTTAATTTAATCCAAACTAGGGTAAGGTGTTGTTCACTCATGAACCCTAATCTACAGAAGAGTGTTTCCCTCAAAAAAAAAAAAAAAAGAAAAAAGAAAAAAAAGACACACACAACAGTGCAACATATGTAGGAGTCTAGACTCTATATATACACATCCCTTTGGGCTTGGACATGTCGTGATAACGTCGCAATTTGCATTGTATTATCGATGCTAAAATTTAGTCTTATAATTTGCACAATTGATGAGGATAATAAGATTTATTAATATTATTATTGTTCTAAATGAAAACTATACTTGTATGACCTGAAAAGCAAACATACCCCTCAAAATTGTTATTCGCGATCCTTGACCTCAATCTCGGATAAATTAGGGGAAGCCACTAATTATGGAAAATCTTGCTGATTCTATAACATTCGTTTTAAACATCGATATAAACCGGAGAAAGCAAGAGTCTGACTAGATTCTTTTTTTGATGTCGAAGTTGCACATGATTATAATAAATGTGGCATTAATCTAATACATGAACATGAAATGGGTATGTGTGTCTTAGCAAAAATTGCGCCAACAGCGGGCGATCACTAAATGCTAGCGTGCACGCAGTAAATACACCAACACGATCAATTTGAATGCTTCAATTTTGGTGCACATGCTAACCACATATAATAACCTCTAAAATAAAGCTCCTGCTGAGGTTTTTAAGAACAAAACATGCTTAAATAAAAATTGTATTTGGCACTGAAAACTTGGAATAATTGTTGTGAAAGTGTCATGCTTTGTTGTATTTGAGTATTGTGGTTGCCATGAAGATTGTGGACACATATGGGTGGTCTAATTCCTTCATGATACCTAAATTTACTATGGCTTAAGATGTTATATTATTTTTCTACTTAAATTTATAATTATTTTAAGTAATCCTAATTATGTTCTAAGAAAATGTGAACATATTTTTAAGACGGTGGATTCTACTATACAACTGATATTTATATAAGTTCATTTTTTGGAGGGAAAACCGCATGGTAAAAAGAAGCACCATTTCTCACTTATTTCATACCAAAATCCAAGAAAAAAGTTCGTTTTTCCCCAACTTGAGGGCATGTAATAAGGATTTCCATTCAAATTGTAATGCCTATATAACAGATGAACTATTTTTTCCATACCATATGATAGATTGGAATCAATTTTGACATATTTTAAGAGTCAAGACTAAAGTAGAATAAATCTTAGATTTTGGAAACTATTTTTGAAATTAACCCTTATTTTGATGCTTTTTTTTGTTTGTTTGTTAAAATTTCGTTTGCTAATGTCAAGTAAAACCCAATAATTTTAGAAGTCATAACAAATTGTACATAAAATTGTGCATTTATTCCAACCGGGAATCATGGCTACATCCTCTTGGGAAATTGAAAAAAGACAACTATTTAAAGGTGCTTTCCCTCAAATTGGATTAGTTTCGCAATGTTGACTCACTTATAACTAGGCATCAATTTAACATATTGTTTTAGTACTCCAAAATAGAAATAAATTAAGCTCGAGTTACTACATATATACTTTGATATTGGGATGCTAAAAGCCTATAACAGTTGGAAAGGAAATAAATATTTGGGGTCCCAAATGACATCCAGTCGATGTAGGAGGCAGGGAATGAAAAGCTCGTTAGAAAAGGATTTGGGCTTGTGCTTTTATATAATCTAATCACTCAAGTGCATATATTCCTAGTGATTCAGGATTCAAAGAAAATATATACTGATTAAGGAATCTATATATGTATATATAAGTCCATAATTTAAGTAGAAAGTCGATGCATCTTTAAGCAATGATGGAGACAGGGGGCGGGGTGGCCCCGCTAGCTTTTTTTTTTTTTTTGTAAATATAATGATTTTAATTTTAATATAATAAGCATGTGTATAAATTAGAGTTGGCTCTCTTAAATTAATAGTTATATATATTTTATTGGTCAACCGTTTAGATTTTACAAAATAAAATATTTAAAAAAAATTAAACCACTACGAATAAATCTTAATTCCGTCACTGTTTTTGTCGACATACATGGCATAGTTTATATATTCCAAATACATTCAAACAGAAAATAGAGCAAAATTACAATTAGTCAGTACTCAGTGGGGATGGGTGATCTTCACACACAGCGAGGACGAAATATTAACTTAATTAATTAGTTTTGTTGTTGACTAAGCGTTTGCATTGGGTAAACAATAAACAAATGGGATAAGCCAAAGTTTTATTGTGCCCCTTTATGCTTGACAATTTGGATAATTAAAAGGAGCTAAATTTTCCACTAGTTGCTTGCCAAGGATTGGTTTAATAGGAACACAAGAATTGGTCAAACATGCTTTAACTTTCTGATGACTGTAAATTATTATGCTTCGACAAACACAATTGAATTAATTGACCCCTCTTTAAATTTCAAATTTTTGGAGAGATAAAATTTTTTATTCCGATGTCAGTTGATCAACTCAGAGGGGTTCTATATATGATCAATCTATCAGTCGTAATCTTTTGGATAATTAAGAAAAGACACAAGATTCCAGTTGCTTCACGATAGGAGTCAAGGAGTGACCGTTTACGTATTTCTTATTTGTCCAGTTGAGAAGATAGACACAAGTATTTATACGACAATTCCAGTACTGCAGTATGGCGCGAGAAAATATTTACAGATCATGAATTTTTTTAAGTAGCACTAATAAAAAGTATTTTATAAATAATACAAACTGTTGATTTATATATAATTAGGCAAGAGGTTTATAAATTTAATTGATGTGGATTCGACTCACATATCACGATTCAACTTAAAATTTCCGCGTGTTAATTTAAATACTTTAATTGATGTGTCATTTAATTGACATGATAATTTATAAATAATTTGACGTAATATTGTCGGAGAAATATAAAATGGGACATGAACAAAGAGATAAAGAAGTCGAATTCCAAATGTCAATGCAAATTACAATTTACGGAAATGAATATTTGTATTTTGCGGACTTAGTAAAATAAGATAGTTACATCTTCAATTTATACCCCTTAAAAGAGAAAAGGGGCAAGAATATTCGAGTTCTCAATGACATGTGAACTAAAGAACAAAATTCATGTATAACATTAGATAACAAAAGGGACATATTAACATCAGTCTGAATATTTTAGAGAAAAGAACATGATCTTTGCTTTTTTTGCTTTTTCTTCGCCTTTGGATGCCTCAAAGCCACCTTTATAGCAGCGTCAATTTTTTTTTTTTTTTTTTTGGGGGGAAGAATACTAGCAAAACAAGATTAAGATGATACCTGCTGAGTCTTGGAGCTGCATTCAACGTAAACAACAGCACCAATCGTCTTCTTCAACTCCTCTCCCTGGTTACAAATGTTTCATACGTACATATATTATCTTGTTTTTAATGAATACGTTTTCAAGGTTACGTTTCTAATAAGGACATATTTTAATAACAATTGATGATGTGTTGTGTTAAAAATTTAATCTCATTAATTAATTGACATAATTTTTTTAAATCAACTGTCCAATTTATTACAACTCTCTGACCTATTATATCATACGGTTAACATTGATATCTACGTAATCGATGGATAAATATTAATCGAGTAATCATTAAAATCGCATTCATATATACATATGCAGTTTCCAACAAATTAATATAATGACTATGCATATGATTCAATTGGAGACATGCCTGTGCCGTTGTTATTAGAGTTGCCCCAGGATGATCAATCAGGTATTGCTTCTCATCTCTCAGATCTGCACTAATGTTAACCCAAGTGAGTCCAACAAAGAATTCAGCACTTCGTTTCATTTTTTTAGGCTGAAGAATGCATTTAAATATATATGTTATAATTGTCCTATTATAATAATATCGTTACCAAGTTTGGTGCCCACAAGCACAATTGGCACGTTTGGGGCGTAATGCCTCAGCTCTGGAATCCACTGTCAACAATGTTTATAAACCAAATTAAAGAACAAAGTCAGAAAGCAAAAAAAAAAGAAAAAAAAAAAAAAGAATAAAGATCAAAGTCATCAAGTTGATGATCAGGGTCAATTTTTAATTTAAAAGCAATATATATATATATATATATATATGAAAGGAAGATGTAGGGAACGAATGAGAATTTTACAGTTGGGTATTGAAAAATACCTCATTGTTAGGGCTTTGTTTTGAAGCATCAGCTTTATATTAACATGATTTTGAAATATACACTATGATCGAGTATATATACATTGATACCGTAGAAAGCTCCAGGAAAGAGGTACTGACCTTTTTGGAAATATTCTCATAACTGGCCTTGCCGATCAGAGAGAAGGCCAACAAAAACACATCTGCTCCTCTGTAACTTAGAGGCCTGAGCCTGTTATAATCTTCCTGCCCTGTAATTTGAGCACCGTAAAATAACACTACCTAAATAGGTACCTACCTAACTAATCAAACACATGAATATACACACACACACATGCAAAGTGCAAGGTACACTAGAAATATATTATGCGGTCAAAATATGCAAATTGAACTATATGGCATAAAAGCACATAGTTCAATTTGCAGAACACACAAATTGTCCGTGACTCGCGACTCGCTTCAGGAGTTGCCGATTGTATGGATTGACCTGCATTCTTCTAGATGAGTGTTGATATGTATATAATGAGAGATGAGGTACGACATCTGACCTCAATAGATGTATATGACATGATCATTACCTGCGGTATCCCATAGGCCAAGGTTCACAGTACTGCCGTCTACCACCACATTGGCGCTGAAATTGTCAAACACAGTTGGAACATAATCCTACAAAAGGCAAAAACAATACATAAAGAAAATGTCTAGATATAATATATATTATAATCTTAGTGACATTTTAACCGAACGATACCGTTGGAAATGTATTGCTTGTGTAGGAAATGAGCATACAAGTTTTTCCCACTGCGCCATCTCCCACCGTCACACATTTGATAAATCTAGCTGTGTTCATTTTCTCCAACTAGGCCAAATCTCTGATGAGAAGATTAGGGATGATGATCAATATCTGAGATATGTATAAATATAAAGATATGGGAAAAATAAATAAATAAAAATGGGACATTGAAATGTGAAAGGGAAAGCCTTAACAACCTACAACAGCTATTGCCCACTTTGGCACAAACAGATCCAATGTGAAATGATTGCTGCAAGGCTTTTTATTTTTTTATTTTTTTATTTTTTTTATTTTTGCCTTTTCTTTTCTTTTGTTTAAAGTGAAAGGCCAAAGCCAACACAAGTTGCAAAGTTGGTTTGGTGCTAGTGTTAGTTGGTTTAAGTGTTGGAGAAGGCAGGAAAATAATGAAATGATGAAGACAAAGGAAAATTATGCCTGCTAACCAATAACACTAATGATAAAATTAGTAGCTGGATAAGGTCAGTATGAGTGGACTGACCTAACAGCGAAGAACATGACCAAAAAATTAAGATCTAAAATTTGGTTGATGAAGAAATGGAATTTTGAGGATCAAATGAGAATATTGTTGTGCCCAAGTAAGTTGATCTCTACAAAAATAATTTAGAAAATTCTCATTTAACTTTAATTGGCATATATAGCTTCAGTCTTAATATTCATAAGCCAATGAGCAGATACAAGTAAAGTTTGATGCTGAAGGAACTTTCAAGTTTCAAGAAAAGAAGTTGGCTGTTAATTGAAATGCCAAAACTTGGGGTGTCAGCTTATAAGATGCTTCTTCTACCAATATGCTCTTAGGTCAGATAACTAGGGTGTTCATTTCCTTCCACACCTTATTCACTTAAAAAAAAAAAAAAGGAGAAAAATTATGTGACGCTTCTGTTAAAAGCATCATATAAAACATGTGTTCAGTTAACTGAATTATCCAAGAGAAGAACAAACAAAAAGAATAGGATCCCAAAATCATCCCATGATCTAGTTAGACGATGTCACATCTGAAAGTTCAGCACAAGAAAAAAAAAAAAGAAAGGAAAAAAAAAAGACGTCACATCTGAAAAGTTTGGTATGGCACAGAGATTTATATATGGAGTCCATTGCCGACAGTGCACCAGAAGTAGTGGGCTCATTCAAGCCCAAAGCCGGAAACTTGCAGGATGTCCTAAGTCCAACAACAATTTTGGGCCTTTCAGGATGCTTTCTGGCCCAAACATTATAAAAGGTAATAGGTAAAGCGCTTACATTTTTACCTCTCATGATTAATATCTTTTTAGTTAAACAACAACATAAGTTAAAAGAGTATTAATCAAAAAGTAAAAAATAAAAATCAAGGCTCATACATTTTAAGAGTTTAGTAATTCCCTGGAGAGAGGCAAGGATGAATCTGAAAAAGGATACATTTTATGAATTTCTCCTCAACTATGTCATTTATGATACATTTTAAGAGTTTAGTAATTCCCTGGAGAGAGGCAAGGATGAATCTAAAAAAGGATACATTTTATGAATTTCTCCTCAACTCAACCTTTCATCCGAACTTTTAGGCAGCATCTACTTATTTATAATAAGGCTATACAAGATAATTGGAAAACCAAAACCGGTCACCGAAAACGGCCAAAACTGATAGTCGAAACTGAATTTGTCGATGCCATGTGGAACCGAATCCCATCAATAGGTGCACAAGTTTACCGATAAGAAAATTACTTAACTTACTCTTAAGAGTACATGAGTCATAATTTTTATCTGTCACGGCTCCAAACAGGAGTTAGTGACGTGGAGGTTTGTTTAGAAATTTAAACCTTTTCAAGAAAGTGATTACCAAATAACAGTGCAAAATTTAAATTTCAAATCCAAAACATCCAGGTATTTCCAAATAAGCCCCGCTATTTAGGAGAAATTTAATTTCAAGAAAAGTTGTGGAATTTCCAACCAAACCAGTTCAAAACATCGCCTCTGGTATCATGTCAGGAATTCCCACAGGTTTAACATACATAATATAAACAAAGTAAATGGTGACATCAACCACAGTCTAGTAATATTTGAGTTTACAATCCATAATTTACTACATGCCTTGAGATAAAAGGAAAGAAAATGCAATCTTCACTTCTCGAAGATAGATTCACCTCACCAGTAGAAACTACATATTCCGCACTACTCCTCACGTTGCCTGGAGGGGTTTAAAACATTGAAAACATAATAAAAGTGAGCAGAAGGCCCAGTAGGATATAATTTTATAAAACATTGTAAATAAAGGTACTCACGGTCCGAAGACATACACCCAAAACCGATCATCCTTTTTTTTGAAAAAAAAGGAAATACTCATGCAGTAGTAGCAAAATATCTATATAATGAAAATATGCAGAACCATAACACCGCAGAGCAAGAAGTGGTAAAATGTCTGTATAATGAAAATGTGCAGAGCCATAACACCATTGAGCAAGAAGTGGATCCGTACGGGTTTAGGGTCCTGCCCCCAAGGATATGATTCCCATATCCCGATCTCTGAGGCCACATTGCGTTTTATCATTTCTTAAAATATTTCATTTTAAGAAATGATACTTTCAAAAATCTCATTTCTAAAAATCATTGGAAAGTCAATAGCATAATTCATGCTATTCCTTTAAAATTATTTTCTTTCAACATGTTTTGTTCTAAAACATTTTCATTGGCCAAAATCATTTAAAGTAAGGCTAACAAGGATATGGACAAGAATATCCTACCTCTCGGATGTCAAACCTGGGCTAGCCTTTCGTTCTCCTAGCCTCCGCTTTAAAGCTTTAATACTTGACCTTCCCCACTAGCTTTATCACAAAAGTAATATCTTAGGAAGTATTTCTCATTCCTAAAATGAATTGAGCTCAATCATGTTTAATTGTTTCCTATTAGTGTGCCTTGACTCCAATCCAAGTTTCACAAACGATTTTATAATCACTTTGGGGGCTCTTTAAAGATTGAAATCCAATTCATGAGATTGGTTTCCCATTTAATTTCAGCTTAAAAATAACTATTTAAAGAAATTTCGGCAGCATGTCGACATAAATAGGAAAATACCTAACCTGTAATTCAAGTTCAATTTCAAAATAAATTCTCCAGAATCCATCAAAACCAGTTTCCAATCAATTCAACAAGTCCAATAACTGAAAACCCTCAAACTTCATTCAATTCTAACAATAATTGTTCAAATCCAAACCCTAACTCAAAATTATTCAAATCTAACCAAAATTAAACTTTCTCAAGTTTAAAATTCAAATCAAGAGTGGGTTTCAAGGGGTTTTACCTCAAATTAGTTGATGGAGCCTTGTTTCCCTCTGTTTCTCCTGTTTTCTATGTTTTTTTTGTGTCTCGGCAGCAAGCCGAGAGAGAGAGAGAGAGAGAGAGATAAACGGTTGGAAAGGGAGAGAGAAACAGCTGGAAATGGAGAAAGAACTGGAGAGATAGACAACCAGTGGGAGAGAGAGAGCCCGGAGGTGGTTGCCCAGCGTGGAAGAAGAAATAAGAAAGAGGGGTGGCGGTGGGAGAAACGAGAGGAGAGAGAGAGAAAAGAAAAGGAAAGAAAGAGAGAGAGGGGGGTTCTGTGGGCTGCACGGGAAGGAAAAACAAGAAAAGAAAACAAAAGAAAAAGGAAAAAAAGGAAAAAGGAAACTGCACTAAAATTTAAGTGTATTTTAAAAAACGTTTGGGGTGAAATCATAAATATTAAAAATAATTTAAAGTTCCTTGATTAATTGTGAAAATCAAATTAGGCACACTAATAACTCACAATTTAGCATAATTAAACATGTTTAATTCTGGATGGCGTTACAGCTCTACCCCCTTAAGAGATTTCGTTCCTGAAATTGAAACTTACCTCACGATATGAATAGATGTGGATATCGTTCATGCATCGTCGTTTCCAATTCTCACGTTGCTTCCTCAACGCCATGGTGTTGCCACAACACCTTCACTAATGGTAATTCATTTTGACATAGGCTTTTCATTTTCCGGTCAAGAATCTGTATTGGTACTTCCTCGTAAGTCGTGTCATAATGGATCGGCACGTCATTCCATTGCACAATGGCCTCTGGATTAGGTTGGCACTTCTGAAGAATAGAAACATGGAACACGTTGTGTACGTGAGACAATTCTGGAGGAAGATCAAGGCGGTAAGCAACCACACCGACCTATTGTGTGATCTGAAACGGTCCAACGTACCGTGGTACAAGTATCCCCTTTACACCAAAATGAGTGACCCTTTTACGTGGAGAAAATCTTTACAAGACAAAGTCGCCTTCTTGGAACTCTAAGGGTCTACGCCTCCTGTCAGCATAACTTTTCTGATGACTCTGAGTTGTTAGCAACCGTTCCTGAATAATGATTATCTTCTCGTTGTTCTCCTATATATCATTCGGTCCAAGAGTGAGTCGAGCCAACAAACTGGTGATCTGCAAGGTCTGCCATACAATGCCTCGAATGGTGTCATTCTAATGCTACTCGGATAACTGTTGTTGTAGGTGAACTCAGCTAAATGGAGATACTTCTTCCAGTTTCCACCAAAATCTAGAATGCAAGCACGAAGCATATCCTCCAGAATCTGAATAACTCTTTCAGACTGTCCATTGCTCTGAGGATGAAATGCGGTGCTAAAATTCAATTCAGTTCCCATGGCTTCTTGAAAACTTCTCCAATACTTTGCATTGAAACGAGTATCACGGTCTGAGGTGATGGACAATGGAACTCCGTGAAGTCTAACAATGTGCTCTAGATACAACTCTGCTAGAACTTTCCTAGAATATGTTGCACGAAACAGAATGAAGTGTGCGAACTTCGTCAACCTATCTACAACAACCCATATGGTATCGTGCCGCTGTTCAGTCCTCGACAATCCCATCAGAAAATTCATCGTAATGTGTTCCCACTTCCATCCAGGAACAGGAAGAGGCTGTAGTTCTCCAGCAGGTTTCTGATGTTCAGCTTTAACTCGAAGATAAGTCACACATTCTGACACGTATTGGCAAACACATTTCTTCATACCCCTCCACCAATATTACCTTTTGAGGTCCTGATACATCTTGGTACTCCAGGATGAATAGCAAACCTCAATTTTTGAGCCTCATGAACGGCTGTCTTCTTTATATCATCCACCTGAGGAACAGCAAGACAGTTTTGAAGTAGAGCATTCCATCTTCCTGAATATTCCAACCATCCAATTTTGTCCATTCTGAACTCGAGTCCAAACGCCTCGAAGATGCGGATTCTGCCATTGGTTCTGCTTGACTTGTTGTATAAGAGTTGGCGTAGAAACCAAGTTGTACACCATAGCTTGGTTATAATCCTCATAATACTGAAGATCATAATCACCTACAGTTTCATTCTTTTTGTAATCCTCCAAGTTCAAAGATGCTAGGATTCCTGAAGTCTTCCTACTGAGAGCATCTGCTACCACGTTGGCTTTTCTAGGATGATATTGTAAAGTGAAGTCATAATCCTCCATATACTTGATCCATCTTTTTTGCCTTTGCTTCAGGTCTTTCTAAGTAAATAAATACTTTAAGCTCTTGTGGTCAGAAAAGACCTGAAATTTTACTTCATAGAGGTAGCATCTTCATATCTTGAGAGCAAAGATCACCGCTATTAACTCCAGATCATGCGTCGTATAGTTCTACTCATGTGTCTTTAGTTGACGAGATGCATAGGTCACAACACGTCCTCCTTGCATCCGAACACATCCAAGTCCTAATCTTGAAGCGTCAAAATACATTTCATACGGTTCCTCGCTATTTAGGATCGTCAGGATCGGCGCGCTGGTCAGCTTAGTCTTCAGTTCTTGGAATGTATGTTCACAGTTGGCATCCCATTCAAATCTGACTTCTTTCTTCGTCAATCGTGTCATTGGAGCGACAATGCTTGAGAAGTTCTTTAAAAATCGTCGATAATACCCCACAAGTCCTAGGATAAGAAGCTTCAAATTTTAGATACGTTCTTCAATCGTTCCCATTACAGCACTGTTTCAATCTTTGAAGGATCAACTGAGATTCCTTGTCCAGATATGACATGTCCAAGGAACTTGACTTCTGTCAATCATAAATCGCATTTCTCCTTCTTCGCATAAAGCTGGTGTTCTCGAAGAGTCTAGAGAACGATCCTCAGATGTTGCTCATTCTCCTCCTAAGTCTTCGAGTAAACCAGAATGTCGTCAATGAAGACTATCACAAACTGGTTTAAATTCGAGCGGAAGACTCAATTCATCAAATCCATAAAAGCGGCGGGCGCATTCGCAAATCCAAAAGGCATTACTAGGAATTCAAAATGCCCATAGCGAGTTCTGAAAGCTATTTTTGGAATATCCTCTTCCCTAATCTTCAACTGATGATACCTAAATCTCAAGTCGATCTTAGAGTAATACCATGATCCTCCCAACTGATCGAACAATTCATCGATTCTCGGCAATAGGTACTTATTCTTCACGGTAACTCTATTCAATTGTCGATAGTTAATACACAATCGAAGGGATTCGTTGTGCTTCTTTGCAAACAAGACAGGTGCCCCCCACAAAGAAGTGTTGTTCCTGATAAATCCCTTTTCTGCTAACTCACTGAGTTGCTTCTTTAGCTCTTTCATCTCTGCGGGTGCCATTCGGTACGGAGCGATAGAAAGCGGAGCCGTCTCCGGAAGTAAATCGATGCAAAACTCAATTTCTCAGTCGGGTAGTAAACCGGGCAACTCATCAAAAAATACACCCGCATACTCATCGACCACGAGGACCTCAACATTCTCCCCGACGATGCCGGATTCACCCTCTAACGCGAAAAGAAACGAGAAACAAGCTAAATTATGCCTTCCTCGGACACTATGCTTCAATAGTCGTTCTTCCGTAATCGGGTTGACACCCCCCTAATATGTTACTATCGTGCCAGAACTGGTAGCCAAGGTAACTTTCATATGGTGGCAATCAATAATTGCCCCGTATCTTGACAACCAATCCATTCCAAGCAATACATCAAACAAGTTCATGGGAAGAACACTCAAGTTTGCCCTTAATTTCTCAATTTCAATTGTGATTACACACGACCTACATATACTAGTCACCTCTACACAACCTAATGGAGAGTTCATGAACATTGAAGTCCCTAGGTCCTCAGGTTTGAAACCCAAAACTTTCACAAAAGAAGTGGAAATAAGCGAGTGTGTAGCACCAGTGTCAAATAAGACTCGTGCGAAAAAGTGTGAGATAAGTACCATACCCTCAACAATTGGGTTTCCGATATGAGCTCCAGAACTTCCTTTGGCCATGGTATGGATCTGTCCCCGTACTTTCCCTGTTTCTTTCTCATTGTTGTGAGGTCTCTGATTTCTTGGCATGTATTGTTGCTGTGGTGGAGTAGATTGTACTGATCCCGAAGCATGTGGCCGAAAAAGGTGTAGTTCGGCGGACGAAAGGTCGGTGCGGTAGGAATTGACATCTGGACAGGCCACTGTGGCTGATATAAGGGTGTGAACTGTGGGAGTTTATCTTGACTAGGAATAACACCCCTTTGATTCTGCTGAGGTTGCTGGGTCTGCTGGCTCACCTGTTGACTCCTTTGAGGACAGTTTTTCTTTATATGCCCTAACTCCCTATAATGGTGGCACTTGTAGTTGTAGGGTCCACTTTTCCCACTTCCCGAAGAGCTGCTACCACCGCCAGGGACTCCCCCACTACCTTGCCCCTGATCGCGGCTTCTTCTATTGTTTCTCTGAGGTCCTCATGAAGTTATGGCTGAAGTTTCCCTACTATGGAGGAAAGCAAGGTGCTCATGTTCAACGCAGATGGTCGCTGCAACCAAGTCACTGTAGACTCGATGCCTTAAGGCCACCACTGACTTCTGAATTACACCCTTAAGGCCTCTTTCTAACTTAAGGCACTTCATGTGCTCGGACTCAATCAGGGAAGGAGCAAAGCGAGATAATTCATTGAACTTGGCTTCGTATTCCCTTACTGACATGTCCGCTTGCTGTAGAAACATAAATTTTATGGTATTCTCATCTCGGTAGCTGATTAACGCCCAAAAGTGATATTCACAAGCGGTCAATTGTAGCACAGAAGGGCGGTCGTATCCACAGAGAGATAACAAAATAACAAGAATGATTAACAAAATAAGAGCGTTAGAGAAAAGTGAATTAAAGAAAAATGAGAGTTTTTGAGAGTTTTGTTGCAAATAAAATAAAAAGGAGAAAATCTGTATGAAGAAAACGGTAAGGTGTCGAGAATCCCTAATACTTCGTTCACCAATTCAAGTTTTGATTCACAAAATAAAATAATCGAATAAATTAAATCTCTATGTTGGCTCAGAAAATATTATTATTACAAGTTATCTAAAATTGACAATATATCAATCTGACAATATTGCAGTAAAAGACAATTTATAAAATAATTTGAATAACAAAACATTGCGTGACATAATTACATAAGAAAAGCGTGACTGAACTTATATAAAAATTGGCACACAATATTTTGAAAAGTAATAGAAAAATGGATGAGATTTAATTTATTCAGATGTTGGAGTTTACAGCACAAGGAATCAAAACTCCGAATTGGGTCACTCAACAGAAGTTCATCTCTAACCTCACCAAGAAAACTCTAGCCTATCTTGCAAAACATTCTCACAAGTTCTAGAGAGAAAATATGAGACTGACAGCAAGAGGACAGAAAACTGAATATTAAAAGCTTTTTAAAACCTTAGGCCAACCCCTCTATTTATAGTGTTTAGAGGTTGCCTGTCAAATAAGGAAATAAATTGTAAAACTAGAAAATTACAAAAGAAAAGGAAACAAAATAAAATTACACATAAATTAGGAGAAATCACATATTTGATTTGCGGAAGAAATCTGGTAATTTATGGAGAAGGAATCCGGATTTAGCAACTATCTGGACACGTGTCAAAGCTTGGTTGGTGCAAAGGAAAGAGACGCCACGTGTCGCGCGCGGAGTGGCTGACGTGTGCTGGATTTGGTCAGAGACGAAAGATGCTAGCCGACATTTGGGTCCCACCGAGACAAGTGGCGCTCGTACATTGGTTGAATGGGCTGGCGCTGAGCAGATGCGGGACCCACGCGGGAGAAAGCTGAGACGCGCGCTGATGTCTGCGTGGGAGGAACGCGCACGCTGAGGCCATGCGTGTTGGTGACGCGCGCGAGGAAGAGTGAGGAAATGTGGGAGAGCTGGAATCAGCTTGCGGCTCGGCTCACGCGGCTCTCCCTCTCTCTGATCGGCTTGTGCGGCTCGGCTGAGAGGCTCGGCTGAGAGCTTGGCTCCGAATGGTTGAAAATATGGCTTTCATGGCTTATTTTTGTGTGGCTCACTGCTTTTTATATGTAAATAATTAAGCAAAAACTAGACAAATTCCAATTAAAAATATTATGAATAAAAATAATGGAATTGTTTAATTAAAGCTTAAATATTTTAATATTGTGTAAATCAAAAGTAATATTTAGGGAGCATTTTCATGCACTAATCAGTAGCTCTGAGGAAAGAACTGCTCATTAAAGAGCGCTTCAAATTGTTCCCATGCCATTTCCCCAACATCATGCATTTGCCGAATCCTCTTCCACCAAGCACCAGTCGGACCTTCGAACTTAAATGCTGCAAATTCCACCCAGTATTCCTCTGGTACTCCCATGGTATTCAGGTGTTTAGACACCAATTCAAACTACTATTCGGTCTCCTAAGGTCCACCCACACTAGTAAAGGCGGGAATTGAGCTACGCCTAAACTCACAAAAGTAGCTTTGTTTCATGTCCTCCACAGGACGCTCATTTTGAGCTTTGCTAGCCATTCCCTGGAAGGCTGCGTACATTGCTTCCATAAATTGCTCGTTCGGCATTGCCGGCAGGTTAACGTTCCTACGGCGCGACAGCATTCTCTCAACTGAAAAGAAAACTAGACCATTCTAGTGGGTTTCTGATGTCATTCATGTATGCATAATTCTAAACCCTAAGGTTCAAAACCTAGGGCTCTGATACTAAGTCTTGTCACTCCCTCAAATAGGGGTTAGTGACGTGGAGGCTTGTTTAAAAATTTAAACCTGTTTAAGAAAGTGATTAGCAAATAACAGTGTAAAATTTAAATTTTAACTCCAAAACATCCAGGTATTTCTAAAAAAGCCCCACTATTTAGGAGCAATTTAATTTCAAGAAAAGTTATGGAATTTCCAACCAAACCAGTTCAAAACCTCACCCCTGGTATCATGTCAGGAACTCCCACAGGTTTAGCATACATGAAAATAAACAAAGTAAATGGTGACATCAACCACAGTCTAGTAATATTTAAGTTTACAATTCATAATTTACTACATGCCTTGAGATAAAAGGAAAGAAAATGCAATCTTCACTTCTCGAAGACAGATTCACCTCACCGGTAGAAGCTACCTATTCTACACAACTCCTCGCGTCGCATAGAGGGGGGGTTTAAAACATTAAAAACATAATAAAAGTAAGCGGAAGGCCCAGTAGGATATAATTTTATAAAACATTGTAAATAAAGGTACTCACGGTCCGAAGACATACACCCGGAACCGATCATCCTTTTTTTTGAAAAAAAAGGAAATACTCATGTAACAGTGGCAAAATATCTGTATAATAAAAATATGCAGAACCATAACACCACTAAGCAAGAAGTGGTAAATGTATGTATAATGAAAATGTACAAAGCCATAACACCACTGAGCAAGAAGTGGATCCGTACGGGTTTAGGGTCCTACCCCCAAGGATACGATTCTCATATCCCGATCTCTGAGGCCACACTGCGTTTTATCATTTCTTAAAATATTTCATTTTAAGAAATGATACTTTTAAAAATCTCATTTCTAAACATCATTGGAAAGTCAATGGCATTATTCATGCTATTCCTTTAAAATCATTTTGTTTCAACATGTTTTGTTTTAAAACATTTTCATTGCCCAAAATCATTTAAAGTAAGGCTAACAAGGATATGGACAAGAATATCCTACCTC